>NW_020618825.1:2369432-2392767 GCF_003573695.1 Papaver somniferum
AACCTATCACTTAACTTAGGTTGCAACATTACCATATACAGACCCGATGTTCTGGTCCGGGCGAGGTTCGAGATGTCAAATATATCATATTGGATGAAATGGAAACCTATCACGTAACTGTTGTTGCAAGATTACCATATACAGACCTGATGTTCTGTTCCAGGCGAGGTTCGAGATGTCAAATATATCAGTTTGGATGAAACTGCAATCTATCACTTAACTCTGGCTGCAAGATTACGATATACAGAGCCGATGTTCTGGTTCCAGCGAGGTTTGAGATGTCAAATATATTAGATTGGATGAAACTGCAACTTATCACTTAACTCAAGTTGCAAGATTACCATATACATACTCGATGTTCTGGTCCGGGCGACGTTCGAGGTGTCAAATATATCAGATTTGATGAAACTACAACCTACCACTTAACTCAGGTTGCAAGATTAGCATATACAAACCCGATTTTCTGGTCCGGACAAGGTTCTAGGTGTCAAATATATATCAGATTGGATGAAACTGCAACATTTCAATTAACTCAGGTTGCTAGATTACCATATAAAAACACCCGATATTCTGGTCCGGGCGAGGTTCGAGGTGTCAAATATATCATATTGGATGGAACTGCAACCTATCACTTAACTCTTGTTGCAAGATTACCATCTACAGACCCGATGTTCTGGTCCAGGCGAGGTTCGAGGTGTCAAATATATCAGATTGGATGAAACTGCAACCTCACTTAACTCAGGTTGCAAGATTACTATATACAGACCCGATGTTCTGGTAAGGGCGAGGTTTGATGTGTCAAATATATAAGATTGGACGAAACTGCAACCTATCACTTAACTTAGGTTGCAAGATTACCATATACAGACCCGATGTTCTGGTCCGGGCGAGGTTCGAGGTGTCAAATATATCAGATTGGATGAATCTGCAACCTATCACTTAATTCAGGTTGCAAGATTACCATATACAGACCCGGTGTTCGGGTCCAGGCGAGGTTCGAGGTGTCAAATATATCAGATTGGAAGAAATTTCAACCTATCACTTAGCTCAGGTTGCAAGATTACCATCTACAGACCCGATGTTCTGGCCCGGGCGATGTTCGAGGTGTCAAATATATCATATTAGATGAAACTACAACCTATCAATTAACTCTTGTTGCAAATTACCATATACAGACCCGATGTTCTGGTCAAGGCGAGGTTCGAGGTGTCAAATATATCAGATTGGATGAAACTGCAACCTCACTTAACTCAGGTTGCAAGATTACCATATACAGACCCGATGCTCTGGTCAGGGCGAGGTTTGAGGTGTCAAATATATAAGATTCGATGAAAATGTAACCTAACATTTAACTCAGGTTGCAAGATTACTATATACAGACCCGATGTTCTGGTCCCGGCGAGGTTGGAGGTGTCAAATATATCAGATTGGATGAAACTGCAACATATCACTTAACTCAGGTTGCAATATTACCATCTACAGAACCGATTTTCTGGTCCAGGCGAGGTTCGAGGTATCAAATATATCATATTGGAAGAAACTGCAACCTATCACTTAACTCAGGTTGCAATATTACCATTTACAGACACGATGTTCTCGTCCGAGCGAGGTTCGAGGTTTCAAATATATCAGATTGGATAAAACTGCAACCTATCACTTAACTCAGGTTGCAAGATTACCATATACAGACCCGATGTTCTGGTCCGAGCGAGGTTCGAGGTGTCAAATATATCAGATCGGATGAATCTGCAACCTATCACTTAACTCAGGTAGCAAGATTACCATATACAGACCCGGTGTTCTGGTCCGGGCGAGGTTCTACGTGTCAAATATATCAGATTGGATGAAACTGCAACCTATCACTTAATTCTGGCTGTAATATTATGATATAGAAACCCGATGTTCTGGTTCCGGCGAGGTTTGAAGTTTCAAATATATCAGATTGGATGAAACTGCAACTTATCACTTAACTCAGGTTGCAAGATTACCATATACATACCCGATGTTCTGGTCCGGGCGAGGTTCGAGGTGTCAAATATATCATATTGGATGAAACTTCAAGCTATCACTTAACTTTTGTTGCAATACTACCATCTACAGACCCGATGTTCTGCTTCAGGCGAGGTTCGAGGTTTCAAATATATCAGATTGGATGAAGCTGCAACCTCACTTAACTCAGGTTGCAAGATTACTATATACAGACCCGATGTTCTGGTCAGGGCGAGGTTTGAGGTGTCAAATATATAAGATTGGATGAAAATGTAACCTATCACTTAACTCAGGTTGTAAGATTACCATATACAGACCCGATGTTCTGGTCCGGGCGAGGTTCGAGGTGTCAAATATATTAGATTGGATGAAACTGCAACCTATCACTTAACTCAGGTTGCAAGATTACCATCTACAGAACCCCATTTTCTTGTCCAAGCGAGGTTCGAGGTGTCAAATATATCCGATTGAAGGAAATTGAAACCTATCACTTAACTCAGGTTGCAATATTACCATTTACAGACCCGATGTTCTCGTCCGGGCGAGGTTCGAGGTGTCAAATATATCAGATTGGATGAAACTGCAACCTATCACTTAACTCTTGTTGCAAATTACCATATACAGACCCGATGTTCTGGTCAAGGCGAGGTTCGAGGTGTCAAATATATAAGATTGGATGAAACTGCAACCTATCACTTAACTCAGGTAGCAAGATTACCATTACATCCCGATGTTATGGTCCGGGCGAGGTTCGAGATGTCAAATATATCATATTGGATGAAATGTCAACCTATCACGTAACTGTTGTTGCAAGATTACCATATACAGACCTGATGTTCTGTTCCAGGAGAGGTTCGAGATGTCAAATATATCAGATTGGATGAAACTGCAATCTATCACTTAACTCTGGCTGCAAGATTACGATATACAGACCCGATGTTCTGGTTCCAGCGAGGTTTGAGGTGTCAAATATATCAGATTGAATGAACTGCAACTTATCACTTAACTCAAGTTGCAAGATTACCATATACATACTCGATGTTCTGGTCCGGGCGACGTTCGAGGTGTCAAATATATCAGATTTGATGAAACTACAACCTACCACTTAACTCAGGTTGCAAGATTAGCATATACAAACCCGATTTTCTGGTCCGGACAAGGTTCTAGGTGTCAAATATATATCAGATTGGATGAAACTGCAACATTTCAATTAACTCAGGTTGCTAGATTACCATATAAAAACACCCGATATTCTGGTCCGGGCGAGGTTCGAGGTGTCAAATATATCATATTGGATGAAACTGCAACCTATCACTTAACTTAGGTTGCAACATTACCATATACAGACCCGATGTTCTGGTCCGGGCGAGGTTCGAGATGTCAAATATATCATATTGGATGAAATGGAAACCTATCACGTAACTGTTGTTGCAAGATTACCATATACAGACCTGATGTTCTGTTCCAGGCGAGGTTCGAGATGTCAAATATATCAGTTTGGATGAAACTGCAATCTATCACTTAACTCTGGCTGCAAGATTACGATATACAGAGCCGATGTTCTGGTTCCAGCGAGGTTTGAGATGTCAAATATATTAGATTGGATGAAACTGCAACTTATCACTTAACTCAAGTTGCAAGATTACCATATACATACTCGATGTTCTGGTCCGGGCGACGTTCGAGGTGTCAAATATATCAGATTTGATGAAACTACAACCTACCACTTAACTCAGGTTGCAAGATTAGCATATACAAACCCGATTTTCTGGTCCGGACAAGGTTCTAGGTGTCAAATATATATCAGATTGGATGAAACTGCAACATTTCAATTAACTCAGGTTGCTAGATTACCATATAAAAACACCCGATATTCTGGTCCGGGCGAGGTTCGAGGTGTCAAATATATCATATTGGATGGAACTGCAACCTATCACTTAACTCTTGTTGCAAGATTACCATCTACAGACCCGATGTTCTGGTCCAGGCGAGGTTCGAGGTGTCAAATATATCAGATTGGATGAAACTGCAACCTCACTTAACTCAGGTTGCAAGATTACTATATACAGACCCGATGTTCTGGTAAGGGCGAGGTTTGATGTGTCAAATATATAAGATTGGACGAAACTGCAACCTATCACTTAACTTAGGTTGCAAGATTACCATATACAGACCCGATGTTCTGGTCCGGGCGAGGTTCGAGGTGTCAAATATATCAGATTGGATGAATCTGCAACCTATCACTTAATTCAGGTTGCAAGATTACCATATACAGACCCGGTGTTCGGGTCCAGGCGAGGTTCGAGGTGTCAAATATATCAGATTGGAAGAAATTTCAACCTATCACTTAGCTCAGGTTGCAAGATTACCATCTACAGACCCGATGTTCTGGCCCGGGCGATGTTCGAGGTGTCAAATATATCATATTAGATGAAACTACAACCTATCAATTAACTCTTGTTGCAAATTACCATATACAGACCCGATGTTCTGGTCAAGGCGAGGTTCGAGGTGTCAAATATATCAGATTGGATGAAACTGCAACCTCACTTAACTCAGGTTGCAAGATTACCATATACAGACCCGATGCTCTGGTCAGGGCGAGGTTTGAGGTGTCAAATATATAAGATTCGATGAAAATGTAACCTAACATTTAACTCAGGTTGCAAGATTACTATATACAGACCCGATGTTCTGGTCCCGGCGAGGTTGGAGGTGTCAAATATATCAGATTGGATGAAACTGCAACATATCACTTAACTCAGGTTGCAATATTACCATCTACAGAACCGATTTTCTGGTCCAGGCGAGGTTCGAGGTATCAAATATATCATATTGGAAGAAACTGCAACCTATCACTTAACTCAGGTTGCAATATTACCATTTACAGACACGATGTTCTCGTCCGAGCGAGGTTCGAGGTTTCAAATATATCAGATTGGATAAAACTGCAACCTATCACTTAACTCAGGTTGCAAGATTACCATATACAGACCCGATGTTCTGGTCCGAGCGAGGTTCGAGGTGTCAAATATATCAGATCGGATGAATCTGCAACCTATCACTTAACTCAGGTAGCAAGATTACCATATACAGACCCGGTGTTCTGGTCCGGGCGAGGTTCTACGTGTCAAATATATCAGATTGGATGAAACTGCAACCTATCACTTAATTCTGGCTGTAATATTATGATATAGAAACCCGATGTTCTGGTTCCGGCGAGGTTTGAAGTTTCAAATATATCAGATTGGATGAAACTGCAACTTATCACTTAACTCAGGTTGCAAGATTACCATATACATACCCGATGTTCTGGTCCGGGCGAGGTTCGAGGTGTCAAATATATCATATTGGATGAAACTTCAAGCTATCACTTAACTTTTGTTGCAATACTACCATCTACAGACCCGATGTTCTGCTTCAGGCGAGGTTCGAGGTTTCAAATATATCAGATTGGATGAAGCTGCAACCTCACTTAACTCAGGTTGCAAGATTACTATATACAGACCCGATGTTCTGGTCAGGGCGAGGTTTGAGGTGTCAAATATATAAGATTGGATGAAAATGTAACCTATCACTTAACTCAGGTTGTAAGATTACCATATACAGACCCGATGTTCTGGTCCGGGCGAGGTTCGAGGTGTCAAATATATTAGATTGGATGAAACTGCAACCTATCACTTAACTCAGGTTGCAAGATTACCATCTACAGAACCCCATTTTCTTGTCCAAGCGAGGTTCGAGGTGTCAAATATATCCGATTGAAGGAAATTGAAACCTATCACTTAACTCAGGTTGCAATATTACCATTTACAGACCCGATGTTCTCGTCCGGGCGAGGTTCGAGGTGTCAAATATATCAGATTGGATGAAACTGCAACCTATCACTTAACTCTTGTTGCAAATTACCATATACAGACCCGATGTTCTGGTCAAGGCGAGGTTCGAGGTGTCAAATATATAAGATTGGATGAAACTGCAACCTATCACTTAACTCAGGTAGCAAGATTACCATTACATCCCGATGTTATGGTCCGGGCGAGGTTCGAGATGTCAAATATATCATATTGGATGAAATGTCAACCTATCACGTAACTGTTGTTGCAAGATTACCATATACAGACCTGATGTTCTGTTCCAGGAGAGGTTCGAGATGTCAAATATATCAGATTGGATGAAACTGCAATCTATCACTTAACTCTGGCTGCAAGATTACGATATACAGACCCGATGTTCTGGTTCCAGCGAGGTTTGAGGTGTCAAATATATCAGATTGAATGAACTGCAACTTATCACTTAACTCAAGTTGCAAGATTACCATATACATACTCGATGTTCTGGTCCGGGCGACGTTCGAGGTGTCAAATATATCAGATTTGATGAAACTACAACCTACCACTTAACTCAGGTTGCAAGATTAGCATATACAAACCCGATTTTCTGGTCCGGACAAGGTTCTAGGTGTCAAATATATATCAGATTGGATGAAACTGCAACATTTCAATTAACTCAGGTTGCTAGATTACCATATAAAAACACCCGATATTCTGGTCCGGGCGAGGTTCGAGGTGTCAAATATATCATATTGGATGAAACTGCAACCTATCACTTAACTTAGGTTGCAACATTACCATATACAGACCCGATGTTCTGGTCCGGGCGAGGTTCGAGATGTCAAATATATCATATTGGATGAAATGGAAACCTATCACGTAACTGTTGTTGCAAGATTACCATATACAGACCTGATGTTCTGTTCCAGGCGAGGTTCGAGATGTCAAATATATCAGTTTGGATGAAACTGCAATCTATCACTTAACTCTGGCTGCAAGATTACGATATACAGAGCCGATGTTCTGGTTCCAGCGAGGTTTGAGATGTCAAATATATTAGATTGGATGAAACTGCAACTTATCACTTAACTCAAGTTGCAAGATTACCATATACATACTCGATGTTCTGGTCCGGGCGACGTTCGAGGTGTCAAATATATCAGATTTGATGAAACTACAACCTACCACTTAACTCAGGTTGCAAGATTAGCATATACAAACCCGATTTTCTGGTCCGGACAAGGTTCTAGGTGTCAAATATATATCAGATTGGATGAAACTGCAACATTTCAATTAACTCAGGTTGCTAGATTACCATATAAAAACACCCGATATTCTGGTCCGGGCGAGGTTCGAGGTGTCAAATATATCATATTGGATGGAACTGCAACCTATCACTTAACTCTTGTTGCAAGATTACCATCTACAGACCCGATGTTCTGGTCCAGGCGAGGTTCGAGGTGTCAAATATATCAGATTGGATGAAACTGCAACCTCACTTAACTCAGGTTGCAAGATTACTATATACAGACCCGATGTTCTGGTAAGGGCGAGGTTTGATGTGTCAAATATATAAGATTGGACGAAACTGCAACCTATCACTTAACTTAGGTTGCAAGATTACCATATACAGACCCGATGTTCTGGTCCGGGCGAGGTTCGAGGTGTCAAATATATCAGATTGGATGAATCTGCAACCTATCACTTAATTCAGGTTGCAAGATTACCATATACAGACCCGGTGTTCGGGTCCAGGCGAGGTTCGAGGTGTCAAATATATCAGATTGGAAGAAATTTCAACCTATCACTTAGCTCAGGTTGCAAGATTACCATCTACAGACCCGATGTTCTGGCCCGGGCGATGTTCGAGGTGTCAAATATATCATATTAGATGAAACTACAACCTATCAATTAACTCTTGTTGCAAATTACCATATACAGACCCGATGTTCTGGTCAAGGCGAGGTTCGAGGTGTCAAATATATCAGATTGGATGAAACTGCAACCTCACTTAACTCAGGTTGCAAGATTACCATATACAGACCCGATGCTCTGGTCAGGGCGAGGTTTGAGGTGTCAAATATATAAGATTCGATGAAAATGTAACCTAACATTTAACTCAGGTTGCAAGATTACTATATACAGACCCGATGTTCTGGTCCCGGCGAGGTTGGAGGTGTCAAATATATCAGATTGGATGAAACTGCAACATATCACTTAACTCAGGTTGCAATATTACCATCTACAGAACCGATTTTCTGGTCCAGGCGAGGTTCGAGGTATCAAATATATCATATTGGAAGAAACTGCAACCTATCACTTAACTCAGGTTGCAATATTACCATTTACAGACACGATGTTCTCGTCCGAGCGAGGTTCGAGGTTTCAAATATATCAGATTGGATAAAACTGCAACCTATCACTTAACTCAGGTTGCAAGATTACCATATACAGACCCGATGTTCTGGTCCGAGCGAGGTTCGAGGTGTCAAATATATCAGATCGGATGAATCTGCAACCTATCACTTAACTCAGGTAGCAAGATTACCATATACAGACCCGGTGTTCTGGTCCGGGCGAGGTTCTACGTGTCAAATATATCAGATTGGATGAAACTGCAACCTATCACTTAATTCTGGCTGTAATATTATGATATAGAAACCCGATGTTCTGGTTCCGGCGAGGTTTGAAGTTTCAAATATATCAGATTGGATGAAACTGCAACTTATCACTTAACTCAGGTTGCAAGATTACCATATACATACCCGATGTTCTGGTCCGGGCGAGGTTCGAGGTGTCAAATATATCATATTGGATGAAACTTCAAGCTATCACTTAACTTTTGTTGCAATACTACCATCTACAGACCCGATGTTCTGCTTCAGGCGAGGTTCGAGGTTTCAAATATATCAGATTGGATGAAGCTGCAACCTCACTTAACTCAGGTTGCAAGATTACTATATACAGACCCGATGTTCTGGTCAGGGCGAGGTTTGAGGTGTCAAATATATAAGATTGGATGAAAATGTAACCTATCACTTAACTCAGGTTGTAAGATTACCATATACAGACCCGATGTTCTGGTCCGGGCGAGGTTCGAGGTGTCAAATATATTAGATTGGATGAAACTGCAACCTATCACTTAACTCAGGTTGCAAGATTACCATCTACAGAACCCCATTTTCTTGTCCAAGCGAGGTTCGAGGTGTCAAATATATCCGATTGAAGGAAATTGAAACCTATCACTTAACTCAGGTTGCAATATTACCATTTACAGACCCGATGTTCTCGTCCGGGCGAGGTTCGAGGTGTCAAATATATCAGATTGGATGAAACTGCAACCTATCACTTAACTCTTGTTGCAAATTACCATATACAGACCCGATGTTCTGGTCAAGGCGAGGTTCGAGGTGTCAAATATATAAGATTGGATGAAACTGCAACCTATCACTTAACTCAGGTAGCAAGATTACCATTACATCCCGATGTTATGGTCCGGGCGAGGTTCGAGATGTCAAATATATCATATTGGATGAAATGTCAACCTATCACGTAACTGTTGTTGCAAGATTACCATATACAGACCTGATGTTCTGTTCCAGGAGAGGTTCGAGATGTCAAATATATCAGATTGGATGAAACTGCAATCTATCACTTAACTCTGGCTGCAAGATTACGATATACAGACCCGATGTTCTGGTTCCAGCGAGGTTTGAGGTGTCAAATATATCAGATTGAATGAACTGCAACTTATCACTTAACTCAAGTTGCAAGATTACCATATACATACTCGATGTTCTGGTCCGGGCGACGTTCGAGGTGTCAAATATATCAGATTTGATGAAACTACAACCTACCACTTAACTCAGGTTGCAAGATTAGCATATACAAACCCGATTTTCTGGTCCGGACAAGGTTCTAGGTGTCAAATATATATCAGATTGGATGAAACTGCAACATTTCAATTAACTCAGGTTGCTAGATTACCATATAAAAACACCCGATATTCTGGTCCGGGCGAGGTTCGAGGTGTCAAATATATCATATTGGATGAAACTGCAACCTATCACTTAACTTAGGTTGCAACATTACCATATACAGACCCGATGTTCTGGTCCGGGCGAGGTTCGAGATGTCAAATATATCATATTGGATGAAATGGAAACCTATCACGTAACTGTTGTTGCAAGATTACCATATACAGACCTGATGTTCTGTTCCAGGCGAGGTTCGAGATGTCAAATATATCAGTTTGGATGAAACTGCAATCTATCACTTAACTCTGGCTGCAAGATTACGATATACAGAGCCGATGTTCTGGTTCCAGCGAGGTTTGAGATGTCAAATATATTAGATTGGATGAAACTGCAACTTATCACTTAACTCAAGTTGCAAGATTACCATATACATACTCGATGTTCTGGTCCGGGCGACGTTCGAGGTGTCAAATATATCAGATTTGATGAAACTACAACCTACCACTTAACTCAGGTTGCAAGATTAGCATATACAAACCCGATTTTCTGGTCCGGACAAGGTTCTAGGTGTCAAATATATATCAGATTGGATGAAACTGCAACATTTCAATTAACTCAGGTTGCTAGATTACCATATAAAAACACCCGATATTCTGGTCCGGGCGAGGTTCGAGGTGTCAAATATATCATATTGGATGGAACTGCAACCTATCACTTAACTCTTGTTGCAAGATTACCATCTACAGACCCGATGTTCTGGTCCAGGCGAGGTTCGAGGTGTCAAATATATCAGATTGGATGAAACTGCAACCTCACTTAACTCAGGTTGCAAGATTACTATATACAGACCCGATGTTCTGGTAAGGGCGAGGTTTGATGTGTCAAATATATAAGATTGGACGAAACTGCAACCTATCACTTAACTTAGGTTGCAAGATTACCATATACAGACCCGATGTTCTGGTCCGGGCGAGGTTCGAGGTGTCAAATATATCAGATTGGATGAATCTGCAACCTATCACTTAATTCAGGTTGCAAGATTACCATATACAGACCCGGTGTTCGGGTCCAGGCGAGGTTCGAGGTGTCAAATATATCAGATTGGAAGAAATTTCAACCTATCACTTAGCTCAGGTTGCAAGATTACCATCTACAGACCCGATGTTCTGGCCCGGGCGATGTTCGAGGTGTCAAATATATCATATTAGATGAAACTACAACCTATCAATTAACTCTTGTTGCAAATTACCATATACAGACCCGATGTTCTGGTCAAGGCGAGGTTCGAGGTGTCAAATATATCAGATTGGATGAAACTGCAACCTCACTTAACTCAGGTTGCAAGATTACCATATACAGACCCGATGCTCTGGTCAGGGCGAGGTTTGAGGTGTCAAATATATAAGATTCGATGAAAATGTAACCTAACATTTAACTCAGGTTGCAAGATTACTATATACAGACCCGATGTTCTGGTCCCGGCGAGGTTGGAGGTGTCAAATATATCAGATTGGATGAAACTGCAACATATCACTTAACTCAGGTTGCAATATTACCATCTACAGAACCGATTTTCTGGTCCAGGCGAGGTTCGAGGTATCAAATATATCATATTGGAAGAAACTGCAACCTATCACTTAACTCAGGTTGCAATATTACCATTTACAGACACGATGTTCTCGTCCGAGCGAGGTTCGAGGTTTCAAATATATCAGATTGGATAAAACTGCAACCTATCACTTAACTCAGGTTGCAAGATTACCATATACAGACCCGATGTTCTGGTCCGAGCGAGGTTCGAGGTGTCAAATATATCAGATCGGATGAATCTGCAACCTATCACTTAACTCAGGTAGCAAGATTACCATATACAGACCCGGTGTTCTGGTCCGGGCGAGGTTCTACGTGTCAAATATATCAGATTGGATGAAACTGCAACCTATCACTTAATTCTGGCTGTAATATTATGATATAGAAACCCGATGTTCTGGTTCCGGCGAGGTTTGAAGTTTCAAATATATCAGATTGGATGAAACTGCAACTTATCACTTAACTCAGGTTGCAAGATTACCATATACATACCCGATGTTCTGGTCCGGGCGAGGTTCGAGGTGTCAAATATATCATATTGGATGAAACTTCAAGCTATCACTTAACTTTTGTTGCAATACTACCATCTACAGACCCGATGTTCTGCTTCAGGCGAGGTTCGAGGTTTCAAATATATCAGATTGGATGAAGCTGCAACCTCACTTAACTCAGGTTGCAAGATTACTATATACAGACCCGATGTTCTGGTCAGGGCGAGGTTTGAGGTGTCAAATATATAAGATTGGATGAAAATGTAACCTATCACTTAACTCAGGTTGTAAGATTACCATATACAGACCCGATGTTCTGGTCCGGGCGAGGTTCGAGGTGTCAAATATATTAGATTGGATGAAACTGCAACCTATCACTTAACTCAGGTTGCAAGATTACCATCTACAGAACCCCATTTTCTTGTCCAAGCGAGGTTCGAGGTGTCAAATATATCCGATTGAAGGAAATTGAAACCTATCACTTAACTCAGGTTGCAATATTACCATTTACAGACCCGATGTTCTCGTCCGGGCGAGGTTCGAGGTGTCAAATATATCAGATTGGATGAAACTGCAACCTATCACTTAACTCTTGTTGCAAATTACCATGTACATACCCGATGTTCTGGTCAAGGCGAGGTTCGAGGTGTCAAATATATAAGATTGGATGAAACTGCAACCTATCACTTAACTCAGGTAACAAGATTACCATTACATCCCGATGTTATGGTCCGGGCGAGGTTCGAGATGTCAAATATATCATATTGGATGAAATGGCAACCTATCACGTAACTGTTGTTGCAAGATTACCATATACAGACCTGATGTTTTGTTCCAGGAGAGGTTCGAGATGTCAAATATATCAGATTGGATGAAACTGCAATCTATCACTTAACTCTGGATGCAAGATTACGATATACAGACCCGATGTTCTGGTTCCAGCGAGGTTTGAGGTGTCAAATATATCAGATTGAATGAACTGCAACTTATCAATTAACTCAAGTTGCAAGATTACCATATACATACTCGATGTTCTGGTCCGGGCGACGTTCGAGGTGTCAAATATATCAGATTTGATGAAACTACAACCTACCACTTAACTCAGGTTGCAAGATTAGCATATACAAACCCGATTTTCTGGTCCGGACAAGGTTCTAGGTATCAAATATATATCAGATTGGATGAAACTGCAACATTTCAATTAACTCAGGTTGCTAGATTACCATATAAAAACACCCGATATTCTGGTCCGGGCGAGGTTCGAGGTGTCAAATATATCATATTGGATGAAACTGTAACCTATCACTTAACTTAGGTTGCAACATTACCATATACAGACCCGATGTTCTGGTCCGGGCGAGGTTCGAGATGTCAAATATATCATATTGGATGAAATGGAAACCTATCACGTAACTGTTGTTGCAAGATTACCATATACAGACCTGATGTTCTGTTCCAGGCGAGGTTCGAGATGTCAAATATATCAGTTTGGATGAAACTGCAATCTATCACTTAACTCTGGCTGCAAGATTACGATATACAGAGCCGATGTTCTGGTTCCAGCGAGGTTTGAGATGTCAAATATATTAGATTGGATGAAACTGCAACTTATCACTTAACTCAAGTTGCAAGATTACCATATACATACTCGATGTTCTGGTCCGGGCGACGTTCGAGGTGTCAAATATATCAGATTTGATGAAACTACAACCTACCACTTAACTCAGGTTGCAAGATTAGCATATACAAACCCGATTTTCTGGTCCGGACAAGGTTCTAGGTGTCAAATATATATCAGATTGGATGAAACTGCAACATTTCAATTAACTCAGGTTGCTAGATTACCATATAAAAACACCCGATATTCTGGTCCGGGCGAGGTTCGAGGTGTCAAATATATCATATTGGATGGAACTGCAACCTATCACTTAACTCTTGTTGCAAGATTACCATCTACAGACCCGATGTTCTGGTCCAGGCGAGGTTCGAGGTGTCAAATATATCAGATTGGATGAAACTGCAACCTCACTTAACTCAGGTTGCAAGATTACTATATACAGACCCGATGTTCTGGTAAGGGCGAGGTTTGATGTGTCAAATATATAAGATTGGACGAAACTGCAACCTATCACTTAACTTAGGTTGCAAGATTACCATATACAGACCCGATGTTCTGGTCCGGGCGAGGTTCGAGGTGTCAAATATATCAGATTGGATGAATCTGCAACCTATCACTTAATTCAGGTTGCAAGATTACCATATACAGACCCGGTGTTCGGGTCCAGGCGAGGTTCGAGGTGTCAAATATATCAGATTGGAAGAAATTTCAACCTATCACTTAGCTCAGGTTGCAAGATTACCATCTACAGACCCGATGTTCTGGCCCGGGCGATGTTCGAGGTGTCAAATATATCATATTAGATGAAACTACAACCTATCAATTAACTCTTGTTGCAAATTACCATATACAGACCCGATGTTCTGGTCAAGGCGAGGTTCGAGGTGTCAAATATATCAGATTGGATGAAACTGCAACCTCACTTAACTCAGGTTGCAAGATTACCATATACAGACCCGATGCTCTGGTCAGGGCGAGGTTTGAGGTGTCAAATATATAAGATTCGATGAAAATGTAACCTAACATTTAACTCAGGTTGCAAGATTACTATATACAGACCCGATGTTCTGGTCCCGGCGAGGTTGGAGGTGTCAAATATATCAGATTGGATGAAACTGCAACATATCACTTAACTCAGGTTGCAATATTACCATCTACAGAACCGATTTTCTGGTCCAGGCGAGGTTCGAGGTATCAAATATATCATATTGGAAGAAACTGCAACCTATCACTTAACTCAGGTTGCAATATTACCATTTACAGACACGATGTTCTCGTCCGAGCGAGGTTCGAGGTTTCAAATATATCAGATTGGATGAAACTGCAACCTATCACTTAACTCAGGTTGCAAGATTACCATATACAGACCCGATGTTCTGGTCCGAGCGAGGTTCGAGGTGTCAAATATATCACATCGGATGAATCTGCAACCTATCACTTAACTCAGGTAGCAAGATTACCATATACAGACCCGGTGTTCTGGTCGGGGCGAGGTTCTACATGTCAAATATATCATATTGGATGAAACTGCAACCTATCACTTAACTCAGGTTGCAAGATTACCATCTACAGACCCGATTTTCTTGTCCAGGCGAGGTTCGAGGTGTCAAATATATCCGATTGAAGGAAATTGAAACCTATCACTTAACTCAGGTTGCAATATTACCATTTACAGACCCGATGTTCTCGTCCGGGCGAGGTTCGAGGTGTCAAATATATCAGATTGGATGAAACTGCAACCTATCACTTACCTCTTGTTGCAAATTACCATATACAGACCCGATGTTCTGGTCAAGGCGAGGTTCGAGGTGTCAAATATATAATATTGGATGAAACTGCAACCTATCACTTAACTCAGGTAGCAAGATTACCATTACATCCCGATGTTCTGGTCCGGGCGAGGTTCGAGATGTCAAATATATCATATTGGATGAAATGGCAACCTATCACGTAACTGTTGTTGCAAGATTACCATATACAGACCTGATGTTCTGTTCCAGGCGAGGTTCGAGATGTCAAATATATCAGATTGGATGAAACTCCAATCTATCACTTAACTCTGGCTACAAGATTACGATATACAGACCCGATGTTCTGGTTCCAGCGAGGTTTGAGGTGTCAAATATATCAGATTGGATGAAACTGCAACTTATCACTTAACTCAAGTTGCAAGATTACCATATACATACTCGATGTTCTGGTCCGGGCGACGTTCGAGGTGTCAAATATATCAGATTTGATGAAACTACAACCTACCACTTAACTCAGGTTGCAAGATTAGCATATACAAACCCGGATTTCTGGTCCGGACAAGGTTCTAGGTGTCAAATATATATCAGATTGGATGAAACTGCAACATTTCAATTAACTCAGGTTGCTAGATTACCATATAAAAACACCCGATATTCTGGTCCGGGCGAGGTTCGAGGTGTCAAATATAACAAATTGGATGAAACTGCAACCTATCACTTAACTTAGGTTGCAACATTACCATATACAGACCCGATGTTCTGGTCCGGGCGAGGTTCGAGATGTCAAATATATCATATTGGATGAAATGGCAACCTATCACGTAACTGTTGTTGCAAGATTACCATATACAGACCTGATGTTCTGTTCCAGGCGAGGTTCGAGATGTCAAATATATCAGATTGGATGAAACTGCAATCTATCACTTAACTCTGGCTGCAAGATTACGATATACATACCCGATGTTCTGGTTCTAGCGAGGTTTGAGGTGTCAAATATATCAGATTGGATGCAACTGCAACTTATCACTTAACTCAAGTTGCAAGATTACCATATACATACTCGATGTTCTGGTCCGGGCGACGTTCGAGGTGTCAAATATATCAGATTTGATGAAACTACAACCTACCACTTAACTCAGGTTGCAAGATTAGCATATACAAACCCGATTTTCTGGTCCGGACAAGGTTCTAGGTGTCAAATATATATCACATTGGATGAAACTGCAACATTTCAATTAACTCAGGTTGCTAGATTACCATATAAAAACACCTGATATTCTGGTCCGGGCGAGGTTCGAGGTGTCAAATATATCATATTGGATGGAACTGCAACCTATCACTTAACTCTTGTTGCAAGATTACCATCTACAGACCCGATGTTCTGGTCCAGGAGAGGTTCGAGGTGTCAAATATATCAGATTGGATGAAACTGCAACCTCACTTAACTCAGGTTGCAAGATTACCATATACAGACCCGATGTTCTGGTAAGGGCGAGGTTTGATGTGTCAAATATATAAGATTGGACGAAACTTCAACCTATCACTTAACTTAGGTTGCAAGATTACCATATACAGACCCGATGTTCTGGTCCGGGCGAGGTTCGAGGTGTCAAATATATCAGATTGGATGAATCTGCAACCTATCACTTAATTCAGGTTGCAAGATTACCATATACAGACCCGGTGTTCTGGTCCATGCGAGGTTCGAGGTGTCAAATATATCATATTGGAAGAAATTGCAACCTATCACTTAGCTCAGGTTGCAAGATTACCATCTACAGACCCGATGTTCTGGCCCGGGCGATGTTCGAGGTGTCAAATATATCATATTGGATGAAACTGCAACCTATCACTTAACTCTTGTTGCAAATTACCATATACAGACCCGATAGTCTGGTCAAGGCGAGGTTCGAGGTGTCAAATATATCAGATTGGATGAAACTGCAACCTCACTTAACTCAGGTTGCAAGATTACCATATACAGACCCGATGCTCTGGTCAGGGCGAGGTTTGAGGTGTCAAATATATAAGATTGGATGAAAATGTAACCTAACATTTAACTCAGGTTGCAAGATTACTATATACAGACCCGATGTTCTGGTCCCGGCGAGGTTCGAGGTGTCAAATATATCAGATTGGATGAAACTGCAACATATCACTTAACTCAGGTTGCAATATTACCATCTACAGAACCGATTTTCTGGTCCAGGCGAGGTTCGAGGTATCAAATATATCATATTGGAAGAAACTGCAACCTATCACTTAACTCAGGTTGCAATATTACCATTTACAGACCCAATGTTCTCGTCCGAGCGAGGTTCGAGGTGTCAAATATATCAGATTGGATGAAACTGCAACCTATCACTTAACTCAGGTTGCAAGATTACCATATACAGACCCGATGTTCTGGTACGAGCGAGGTTCGAGGTGTCAAATATATCAGATCGGATGAATCTGCAACCTATCACTTAACTCAGGTAGCAAGATTACCATATACAAACCCGGTGTTCTGGTCCGGGCGAGGTTCTACGTGTCAAATATATCAGATTGGATGAAACTGCAACCTATCACTTAATTCTGGCTGTAAGATTATGATATAGAAACCCGATGTTCTGGTTCCGGCGAGGTTTGAAGTTTCAAATATATCAGATTGGATGAAACTGCAACTTATCACTTAACTCAGGTTGCAAGATTACCATATACATACCCGATGTTCTGGTCCGGGCGAGTTTCGAGGTGTCAAATATATCATATTGGATGAAACTGCAAGCTATCACTTAACTTTTGTTGCAATACTACCATCTACAGACCCGATGTTCTGCTTCAGGCGAGGTTCGATGTGTCAAATATATCAGATTGGATGAAGCTGCAACCTCACTTAACTCAGGTTGCAAGATTACTATATACAGACCCGATGTTCTGGTCAGGGCGAGGTTTGAGGTGTCAAATATATAAGATTGGATGAAAATGTAACCTATCACTTAACTCAGGTTGTAATATTACCATATACAGACCCGATGTTCTGGTCCGGGCGAGGTTCGAGGTGTCAAATATATTAGATTGGATGAAACTGCAACCTATCACTTAACTCAGGTTGCAAGATTACCATCTACAGACCCGATTTTCTTGTCCAGGCGAGGTTCGAGGTGTCAAATATATCCGATTGAAGGAAATTGAAACCTATCACTTAACTCAGGTTGCAATTTTACCATTTACAGACCCGATGTTCTCGTCCGGGCGAGGTTCGAGGTGTCAAATATATCAGATTGGATGAAACTGCAACCTATCACTTAACTCTTGTTGCAAGATTACCATATACAGACCTGATGTTCTATTCCAGGCGAGGTTCGAGATGTCAAATATATCAGATTGGATGAAACTACAATCTATCACTTAACTCTGGCTGCAAGATTACGATATACAGACCCGATGTTCTGGTTCCAGCGAGGTTTGAGGTGTCAAATATATCAGATTGGATGAAACTGCAACTTATCACTAAACTCAAGTTGCAAGATTACCATATACATACTCGATGTTTTGGTCCGGGCGACGTTCGAGGTGTCAAATATATCAGATTTGATGAAACTACAACCTACCACTTAACTCAGGTTGCAAGATTAGCATATACAAACCCGATTTTCTGGTCCGGACAAGGTTCTAGGTGTCAAATATATATCAGATTGGATGAAACTGAAACATTTCAATTAACTCAGGTTGCTAGATTACCATATAAAAACACACGATATTCTGGTCCGGGCGAGGTTCGAGGTGTTAAATATATCAGATTGGATGAAACTGCAACCTATCACTTAACTTAGGTTGCAACATTACCATATACAGACCCGATGTTCTGGTCCGAGCGAGGTTCAAGGTGTCAAATATATCAGATTGGATGAAACTGCAACCTATCACTTAACTCTTGTTGCAAGATTACCATATACAGACCCGATGTTCTGGTCAGGGCGAGGTTTGAGGTGTCAAATATATAAGATTGGATGAAACTGCAACCTATTACTTAACTCAGGTTGCAAGATTACCATATACAGACCCGATGGTCTGGTCCGGGCGAGGTGTCAAATATATCAGATTGGATGAAAGTACAACCTATCACTTAACTCAGGTTGCAAGATTACCATCTACAGACCCGATGTTCTGGCTCGGGCGAGGTTCGAGGTGTCAAATATATCAGATTGGATGAAACTGCAACCTATCACTTAACTCAGGTTGCAAGATAACCATATACAGACCCGATGTTCTGGTACGGGCGAGGTTCGAGGATTCAAATATATCATATTGGATGAAAATGCAACCTATCAATTAACTCAGGTTCCAATATTACCATTTACAGACCCAATGTTCTCTTTCGGGCGAGGTTCGAGGTGTCAAATATATCAGATTGGATGAGACTGCAACCTATCACTTAACTCAGGTTGCAAGATTACCATATACAGACCCGATGTTCTGGTCCGAGCGAGGTTCGAGGTGCCAAATATATAAGATCGGATGAAACTGCAACCTATCACTTAACTCAGGTAACAAGATTACCATATACAGACCCGATGTTCTGGTCAGGGCGAGGTTTGAGGTGTCAAATATATAAGATTGGATGAAACTGTAACCTATCACTTAACTCAGGTTGCAAGATTACCATATACAGACCCGATGTTCTGGTCCGGGCGAGGTTCGAGGTGTCAAATATATTAGATTGGATGAAACTGCAACCTATCACTTAACTCAGGTTGCAAGATTACCATCAATAGATCCGATTTTCTGTTCCAGGCGAGGTTCGAGGTGTCAAATATATCAGATTGGAAGAAACTACAACCTATCACTTAACTCAGGTTACAATATTACCATTTACATGCCCGATGTTCTCGTCCGGGCGAGGTTCGAGGTGTCAAATATATCAGATTGGAGGAAACTGCAACCTATCACTTAACTCAGGTTGCAAGATTACCATATACAGACCCGATGTTCTGGTCCGAGCGAGGTTCGAGGTGTCAAATATATAAGATTGGATGAAACTGCAACCTATCACTTAACTCAGGTTGCAAGATTACCATATACAGACCCGATGTTCTGGTTCGGGCGAGATTCGAGGTGTCAAATATATCATATTGGAAGAAACTACAACCTATCACTTAGCTCAGGTTGCAAGATTACCATCTACAGACCCGAAGTTTTGTCCCGGGCGAGGTTCGTAGTGTCAAATATATCAGATTGGATGAAACTGCAACCTATCACTTAACTCTTGTTGCAAATTACCATATACTGACCCGATGTTCTGGTCCAGGAGAGGTTCGAGGTGTCAAATATATCAGATTGGATGAAACTGCAACCTCACTTAACTCAGGTTGCAAGATTACCATATACAGACCCGATGTTCTGGTCCGAGCGAGGTTCGAGGTGTCAAATATATCAGATCGGATGAAACTGCAACCTATCACTTAACTCAGGTAACAAGATTACCATATACAGACACGGTGTTCTGGTACGGGCGAGGTTCTAGGTGTCAAATATATCAGACTGGATGAAACTGCAACCTATCACTTAACTCAGGTTGCTAGTTTACCATGTACAGACACCCAATGTTCTGGTCCGGGCGAGGTCCTAGGTGTCAAATATATCAGATTGGATGAAACTACAACCTATCACTTAACTCAAGTTGCAACGTTACCACATACATACCCGATGTTTTGGTCCGAGCGAGGTTCAAGGTGTCATATATATCATATTGGATGAAACTACAACCTATCACTTAACTTTTGTTGCAAGATTACCATATACAGACCCGATGTTCTGGTCAGGGCGAGGATTGAGGTGTCAAATATATAAGATTGGATGAAACTGCAACCTATCACTTAACTCAGGTTGCAATATTACCATATACAGACCCGATGTTCTGGTCTGGGCGAGGTTCGAGGTGTCAAATATATCATATTGGATGAAACTACAACCTCACTTAACTCAGGTTGCAAGATTACCATATACAGACCCGATGTTCTGGTCAGGGCGAGGTTTGAGGTATCAAATATATAAGATTGGATGAAATTGCAACCTATCACTTAACTCAGGTAACAAGATTACCATATACAGACCCGATGTTCTGGTCCGGGTGAGGTCCGAGGTGTCAAATATATCAGATTGGATGAAACTGCAACCTATCACTTAACTCAGGTTGCAACGTTACCATATACAGACCCGATATTTTGGTCCGAGCGAGGTTCAAGGTGTCAAATATATCATATTGGATGAAACTGCAACCTATCACTTAACTTATGTTGCAAGATTACCATATACAGACCCGATGTTCTGGTCCGGGCGAGGTTCGAGGTGTTAAATATATCAGATTGGATAAAACTGCAACCTATCACTTAACTCAGGTTGCTAGATTGCCATATACAAACACCCGATGTTCTTGTCCCGGCGAGGTTCGAGGTGTCAAATATATCAGATTGGATGAAACTGCAACCTATCACTTAACTCAGGTTGCAACATTACCATATACACACCCGATGCTTTCGTCCGAGCGAGGTTCAAGGTGTCAAATATATCAGATTGGATGAAACTCCAACTTATCACTTAACTCTGGTTGGAAAATTATCATATACACACCCGAGGTTCTCGCCCGGGCGAGGTTCGAGGTGTCAAATATATCAGATTGGATGAAACTGCAACCTAGCTATCACTTAAATCAGGTAGCAAGATTACCATATACAGTCCCGATGTTCTGGTCCAGGCGAGGTTCGAGGTGTCAAATATATCATATTGGATGGAACTGCAACCTATCACTTAACTCTTTTTGCAAGATTACCATCTACATACCCGATGTTCTGGTCCAGGCGAGGTTCGAGGTGTCAAATATATAAGATTGGATGAAACTGCAACCTATAACTTAACTCAGGTTGCAATATTACCATATACAGACCCGATGTTCTGGTCTGGGCGAGGTTCGAGGTGTCAAATATATCAGATTGGATGAAACTACAACCTCACTTAACTCAGGTTGCAAGATTACCATATACAGACCCGATGTTCTGGTCAGGGCGAGGTTTGAGGTGTCAAATATATAAGATTGGATGAAACTGCAACCTATTACTTAACACAAGTTGCAAGATTACCATATACAGACCCGATGGTCTGGTCCGGGCGAGGTGTCAAATATATCAGATTGGATGAAAGTACAACCTATCACTTAACTCAGGTTGCAAGATTACCATCTACAGACCCGATGTTCTGGCTCGGGCGAGGTTCGAGGTGTCAAATATATCAGATTGGATGAAACTGCAACCTATCACTTAACTCAGGTTGCAAGATAACCATATACAGACCCGATGTTCTGGTCCGGGCGAGGTTCGAGGATTCAAATATATCATATTGGATGAAAATGCAACCTATCAATTAACTCAGGTTCCAATATTACCATTTACAGACCCAATGTTCTCTTTCGGGCGAGGTTCGAGGTGTCAAATATATCAGATTGGATGAAACTGCAACCTATCACTTAACTCAGGTTGCAAGATTACCATATACAGACCCGATGTTCTGGTCCGAGCGAGGTTCGAGGTGTCAAATATATAAGATCGGATGAAACTGCAACATATCACTTAACTTAGGTAACAAGATTACCATATACAGACCCGATGTTCTGGTCAGGGCGAGGTTTGAGGTGTCAAATATATAAGATTGGATGACACTGTAACCTATCACTTAACTCAGGTTGCAAGATTACCATATACAGACCCGATGTTCTGGTCCGGGCGAGGTTCGAGGTGTCAAATATATCAGATTGGAAGAAACTACAACCTATCACTTAACTCAGGTTGCAATATTACCATTTACATGCCCGATGTTCTCGTCCGGCGCGAGGTTCGAGGTGTCAAATATATCAGATTGGAGGAAACTGCAACCTATCACTTAACTCAGGACGCAACATTACCATATACAGACCCGATGTTCTGGTCCGGGCGAGGTTCGAGGTGTCAAATATATAAGATTGGATGAAACTGCAACCTATCACTTAACTCAGGTTGCAAGATTACCATATACAGACCCGATGTTCTGGTCCGGGCGAGGTTCGAGGTGT
>NW_020618825.1:2392999-2395918 GCF_003573695.1 Papaver somniferum
AGACCCGATGTTCTGGTCCAGGCGAGGTTCGAGGTGTCAAATATATCAGATTGGATGAAACTGCAACCTCACTTAACGCAGGTTGCAAGATTACCATATACAGACCCGATGTTCTGGTCCGAGCGAGGTTCGAGGTGTCAAATATATCAGGTCGGATGAAACTGCAACCTATCACTGAACTCAGGTAACAAGATTACCATATACAGACCCGGTGTTCGGGTCCGGGCGAGGTTCTAGGTGTCAAATATATCAGACTGGATGAAACTGCAACCTATCACTTAACTCAGGTTGCTAGTTTACCATGTACAGACACCCAATGTTCTGGTCCGGGCGAGGTCCTAGGTGTCAAATATATCAGATTGGATGAAACTGCAACCTATCACTTAACTCAAGTTGCAACGTTACCACATACAGACCCGATGTTTTGGTCCGAGCGAGGTTCAAGGTGTCATATATATCATATTGGATGAAACTGCAACCTATCACTTAACTTTTGTTGCAAGATTACCATATACAGACCCGATGTTCTGGTCCGGGCGAGGTTCGAGGTGTCAAAAATATCATATTGGATGAAACTGCAACCTATCACTTAACTCAGGTTGCTAGATTTCCATATACAAACACCTGATGTTCTTGTCCCAGCGAGGTTCGAGGTGTCAAATATATCAGATTGGATGAAACTGCAACCTATCACTTAACTTAGGTTGCAACATTACCATATACACACCCGATGTTTTGGTCCGAGAGAGGTTCAAGGTTTCAAATATATCAGATTGGATGAAACTCCAACTTATCACTTAACTCTGGTTGGAAGATTATCATATACAGACCCGTGGTTCTCGCCCGGGCGAGGTTCGAGGTGTCAAATATATCAGATTGGATGAAACTGCAACCTAGCTATCACTTAAATCAGGTAGCAAGATTACCATATACAGACCCGATGTTCTGGTACGGGCGAGGTTCGAGGTGTCAAATATATCATATTGGATGGAACTGCAACCTATCACTTAACTCTTTTTGCAAGATTACCATCTACAGACCCGATGTTCTGGTCCAGGCGAGGTTCGAGGTGTCAAATATATAAGATTGGATGAAACTACAACATCACTTAACTCAGGTTGCAAGATTACCATATACAGACCCGATGTTCTGGTCAGGGCGAGGATTGAGGTGTCAAATATATAAGATTGGATGAAACTGCAACCTATCACTTAACTCAGGTTGCAAGATTACCATATACAGACCCGATGTTCTGGTCTGGGCGAGGTTCGAGGTGTCAAATATATCATATTGGATGAAACTACAACCTCACTTAACTCATGTTGCAAGATTACCATATACAGACCCGATGTTCTGGTCAGGGAGAGGTTTGAGGTATCAAATATATAAGATTGGATGAAACTGCAACCTATCACTTAACTCAGTTAACAAGATTACCATATACAGACCCGATGTTCTGGTCAGGGCAAGGTTTGAGGTTTCAAATATATAAGATTGGATGAAACTGTAACCTATCACTTAACTCAGGTTACAAGATTACCATATACAGACCCGATGTTCTGGTCCGGGAGAGGTTCGAGGTGTCAAATATATTAGATTGGATGAAACTGCAACCTATCACTTAATTCGGGTTGCAAGATTACCATCTACATACCCGATTTTCTGGTCTATGCGAGGTTCGAGATGTTAAATATATCAGATTGGAAGAAACTGCAACCTATCACTTAACTCAGATTGCAATATTACCATTTACAGACCCGATGTTCTCGTCCGGGCGAGGTTCGAGGTGTCAAATATATCTGATTGGATGAAACTACAACATCACTTAACTCAGGTTGCAAGATTACCATATACAGACCCGATGTTCTGGTCAGGGCGAGGTTTGAGGTGTCAAATATATAAGATTGGATGAAACTGCAACCTATCACTTAACTCAGGTTGCAAGATTACCATATACAGACCCGATGGTCTGGTCCGGGCGAGGTGTCAAATATATCAGATTGGATGAAAGTACAACCTATCACTTAACTCAGGTTGCAAGATTACCATCTACAGACCCGATGTTCTGGCTCGGGCGAGGTTCGAGGTGTCAAATATATCAGATTGGATGAAACTGCAACCTATCACTTAACTCAGGTTGCAAGATAACCATATACAGACCCGATGTTCTGGTCCGGGCGAGGTTCGAGGATTCAAATATATCATATTGGATGAAAATGCAACCTATCAATTAACTCAGGTTCCAATATTACCATTTACAGACCCAATGTTCTCTTTCGGGCGAGGTTCGAGGTGTCAAATATATAAGATTGGATGAAACTGCAACCTATCACTTAACTCAGGTTGCAAGATTACCATATATAGACCCGATGTTCTGGTCCGAGCGAGGTTCGAGGTGTCAAATATATAAGATCGGATGAAACTGCAACATATCACTTAACTTAGGTAACAAGATTACCATATACAGACCCGATGTTCTGGTCAGGGCGAGGTTTGAGGTGTCAAATATATAAGATCGGATGACACTGTAACCTATCACTTAACTCAGGTTGCAAGATTACCATATACAGACCCGATGTTCTGGTCCGGGCGAGGTTCGAGGTGTCAAATATATCAGATTGGAAGAAACTACAACCTATCACTTAACTCAGGTTGCAATATTACCATTTAAATGCCCGATGTTCTCGTCCGGCGCGAGGTTCGAGGTGTCAAATATATCAGATTGGAGGAAACTGCAACCTATCACTTAACTCAGGATGCAACATTACCATATACAGACCCGATGTTCTGGTCCGGGCGAGGTTCGAGGTGTCAAATATATAAGATTGGATGAAACTGCAACCTATCACTTAACTCAGGTTGCAAGATTACCATATACAGACCCGATGTTCTGGTCCGGGCGAGGTTCGAGGTGTCAAA
>NW_020618825.1:2395928-2398012 GCF_003573695.1 Papaver somniferum
ATATACAAACCCGATGTTCTGGTCCAGGCGAGGTTCGAGGTGTCAAATATATCAGATTGGATGAAACTGCAACCTCACTTAACGCAGGTTGCAAGATTACCATATACAGACCCGATGTTCTGGTCCAAGCGAGGTTCGAGGTGTCAAATATATCAGATCGGATGAAACTGCAACCTATCACTGAACTCAGGTAACAAGATTACCATATACAGACCCGGTGTTCGGGTCCGGGAGAGGTTCTAGGTGTCAAATATATCAGACTGGATGAAACTTCAACCTATCACTTAACTCAGGTTGCTAGTTTACCATGTACAGACACCCAATGTTCTGGTCCGGGCGAGGTCCTAGGTGTCAAATATATCAGATTGGATGAAACTGCAACCTATCACTTAACTCAAGTTGCAACGTTACCACATACAGACCCGATGTTTTGGTCCGAGCGAGGTTCAAGGTGTCATATATATCATATTGGATGAAACTGCAACCTATCACTTAACTTTTGTTGCAAGATTACCATATACAGACCCGATGTTCTGGTCCGGGCGAGGTTCGAGGTGTCAAAAATATCAGATTGGATGAAACTGCAACCTATCACTTAACTCAGGTTGCTAGATTTCCATATACAAACACCCGATGTTCTTGTCCCAGCGAGGTTCGAGGTGTCAAATATATCAGATTGGATGAAACTGCAACCTATCACTTAACTTAGGTTGCAACATTACCATATACACACCCGATGTTTTGGTCCGAGAGAGGTTCAAGGTTTCAAATATATCAGATTGGATGAAACTCCAACTTATCACTTAACTCTGGTTGGAAGATTATCATATACAGACCCGTGGTTCTCGCCCGGGCGAGGTTCGAGGTGTCAAATATATCAGATTGGATGAAACTGCAACCTAGCTATCACTTAAATCAGGTAGCAAAATTACCATATACAGACCCGATGTTCTGGTACGGGCGAGGTTCGAGGTGTCAAATATATCATATTGGATGGAACTGCAACCTATCACTTAACTCTTTTTGCAAGATTACCATCTACAGACCCGATGTTCTGGTCCAGGCGAGGTTCGAGGTGTCAAATATATAAGATTGGATGAAACTACAACATCACATAACTCAGGTTGCAAGATTACCATATACAGACCCGATGTTCTGGTCAGGGCGAGGATTGAGGTGTCAAATATATAAGATTGGATGAAACTGCAACCTATCACTTAACTCAGGTTGCAAGATTACCATATACAGACCCGATGTTCTGGTCTGGGCGAGGTTCGAGGTGTCAAATATATCATATTGGATGAAACTACAACCTCACTTAACTCAGGTTGCAAGATTACCATATACAGACCCGATGTTCTGGTCAGGGAGAGGTTTGAGGTATCAAATATATAAGATTGGATGAAACTACAACCTATCACTTAACTCAGTTAACAAGATTACCATATACAGACCCGATGTTCTGGTCAGGGCGAGGTTTGAGGTTTCAAATATATAAGATTGGATGAAACTGTAACCTATCACTTAACTCAGGTTACAAGATTACCATATACAGACCCGATGTTCTGGTCCGGGAGAGGTTCGAGGTGTCAAATATATTAGATTGGATGAAACTGCAACCTATCACTTAATTCGGGTTGCAAGATTACCATCTACATACCCGATTTTCTGGTCTAGGCGAGGTTCGAGGTGTTAAATATATCAGATTGGAAGAAACTGCAACCTATCACTTAACTCAGATTGCAATATTACCATTTACAGACCCGATGTTCTCGTCCGGGCGAGGTTCGAGGTGTCAAATATATCTGATTGGATGAAACTACAACATCACTTAACTCAGGTTGCAAGATTACCATATACAGACCCGATGTTCTGGTCAGGGCGAGGTTTGAGGTGTCAAATATATAAGATTGGATGAAATTGCAACCTATCACTTAACTCAGGTTGCAAGATTACCATATACAGACCTGATGTTCTGGTCTGGGCGAAGTTCGAGGTGTCAAATATATCAGATTGGATGAAACTACAACCTCACTTAACTCAGGTTGCAAGATTACCATATACAGACCTGATGTTCTGGTCAG
>NW_020618825.1:2398022-2405840 GCF_003573695.1 Papaver somniferum
CAAATATATCTGATTGGATGAAACTACAACATCACTTAACTCAGGTTGCAAGATTACCATATACAGACCCGATGTTCTGGTCAGGGCGAGGTTTGAGGTGTCAAATATATAAGATTGGATGAAACTGCAACCTATCACTTAACTCAGGTTGCAAGATTACCATATACAGACCCGATGTTCTGGTCCGGGCGAGGTTCGAGGTGTCAAATATATCAGATTGGAAGAAACTACAACCTATCACTTAACTCAGGTTGCAATATTACCATTTAAATGCCCGATGTTCTCGTCCGGCGCGAGGTTCGAGGTGTCAAATATATCAGATTGGAGGAAACTGCAACCTATCACTTAGATCTTGTTGCAAATTACCATATACATACCCGATGTTCTAGTCCAGGCGAGGTTCGAGGTGTCAAATATATCAGATTGGAAGAAATTGCAACCTCACTTAACTCAGGTTGCAAGATTACAGTATACATACCCGATGTTCTGGTCAGGGCGAGGTTTGAGGTGTCAAATATATAAGATTGGATGAAACTTCAACCTATCACTTAACTCAGGTTGCAAGATTACCATATACAGACCCGATGTTCTGGTCCGGGCGAGGTTCGAGGTGTGTCAAATATATCAGATTGGATGAAAATGCAACTTATCAATTAACTCAGGTTCCAATATTACCATTTACAGACCCGATGTTCTCGTCCGTGCGAGGTTCGAGGTGTCAAATATATCATATTGGAAGAAACTGCAACCTATCACTTAACTCAGGTTGCAATATTACCATTTACAGACCCGATGTTCTCTTGCGAGGTTCGAGGTGTCAAATATATCAGATTGGATGAAACTGCAACCTATCACTTAACTCAGGTTGCAAGATTACCATATACATAACCGATAATCTGGTCCGAGCGAGGTTCGAGGTGTCAAATATATAAGATTGGATGAAACTGCAGCCTATCACTTAACTCAGGTTGCAAGATTACCATATACAGACCCGATATTCTGGTCCGGGCTAGGTTCGAGGTGTCAAATATATCAGATTGGATGAAACTAAAACCTATCACTTAACTCAGATTGCAAGATTACCATCTACAGATCCGATGTTCTGGCCCGGGCGAGGTTCGAGGTGTCAAATATATCAGATTGGATGAAACTGCAACCTATCATTTAACTCTTGTTGCAAATTACCATATACAGACCCGATTTTCTGGTCCAGGCGAGGTTCGAGGTGTAAAATATATCAGATTGGAAGAAATTGCAACCTCACTTAACTCAGTTTGCAAGATTACCATATACAGACCCGATGTTCTGGTCAGGGCAAGGTTTGAGGTGTCAAATATATAAGATTGGATGAAACTGCAACCTATCACTTAACTCAGGTTGAAAGATTACCATATACAGATCCGATGTTCTAGTCCGGGCGAGGTTCGATGTGTCAAATATATCAGATTGGATGAAAATGCAACCTATCAATTAACTCAGGTTGCAATATTACCATATACAAACCCGATGTTCTCGTCCAGGCGAGGTTCGAGGTGTCAAATATATCAGATTGGATGAAACTGCAACCTATCACTTAACTCAGGTTGCAAGATTACCATATACATACCCGATGTTCTGGTCCGGGCGAGGTTCGAGGTGTCAAATATATCAGATTGGATGAAACTACAACCTATCACTTAACTCAGGTTGCAAGATTACCATCTACAGACCCGATGTTCTGGCTCGGGCGAGGTTCGAGGTGTCAAATATATCAGATTGGATGAAACTGCAACCTATCACTTAGATCTTGTTGCAAATTACCATATACAGACCCGATGTTCTGGTCCAGGCGAGGTTCGAGGTGTCAAATATATCAGATTTGAAGAAATTGCAACCTCACTTAACTCAGGTTGCAAGATTACAATATACATACCCGATGTTCTGGTCAGGGCGAGGTTTGAGGTGTCAAATATATAAGATTGGATGAAACTTCAACCTATCACTTAACTCAGGTTGCAAAATTACCATATACAGACCCGATTTTCTGGTCCGGGCGAGGTTCGAGGTGTGTCAAATATATCAGATTGGATGAAAATGCAACTTACCAATTCACTCAGGTTCCAATATTACCATTTACAGACCCGATGTTCTCGTCCGTGCGAGGTTCGAGGTGTCAAATATATCATATTGGAAGAAACTGCAACCTATCACTTAACTCAGGTTGCAATATTACCATTTACAGACCCGATGTTCTCGTCCGGGCGAGGTTCGAGGTGTCAAATATATCTGATTGGATGAAACTGCAACCTATCCCTTAACTCAGGTTATAAGATTACCATATACAGACCCGTGTTCTGGTCCAAGCGAGGTTCGAGGTGTCAAATATATAAGATTGGATGAAACTTCAACCTATCACTTAACTCAAGTTGCAAGATTACCATATACAGACCCGATGTTCTGGTCAGGGCGAGGTTTGAGGTGTCAAATATATCAGATTGGATGAAACTACAACCTATCACTTAACTCAGGTTGCAAGATTACCATCTACAGACCCGATGTTCTGGCCCGGGCGAGGTTCGAGGTGTCAAATTTATCATATTGGATGAAAATGCAACCTATCAATTAAATCAGGTTGCAAGATTGCCATATACAGACCCGATGTTCTGGTCCAGGCGAGGTTCGAGGTGTAAAATATATTAGATTGGAAGAAATTGCAACCTCACTTAACTCAGGTTGCAAGATTACCATATACAGACCCGATGTTCTGGTCAGGGCGAGGTTTTAGGTGTCAAATATATAAGATTGGATGAAACTTCAACCTATCACTTAACTCAGGTTGCAAGATTACCATATACAGAACCGATGTTCTAGTCCGGGCGAGGTTCGATGTATCAAATATATCAGATTGGATGAAAATGCAACCTATCAATTAACTCAGGTTGCAATATTACCATATACAGACCCGATGTTCTCGTCCAGGCGAGGTTCGAGGTGTCAAATATATCAGATTGGATGAAACTGCAACCTATCCCTTAACTCAGGTTATAAGATTACCATATACAGACCCGTGTTCTGGTCCAAGCGAGGTTCGAGGTGTCAAATATATAAGATTGGATGAAACTTCAACCTATCACTTAACTCAAGTTGCAAGATTACCATATACAGACCCGATGTTCTGGTCAGGGCGAGGTTTGAGGTGTCAAATATATCAAATTGGATGAAACTTCAACCTATCACTTAACTCAGGTTGCAAGATTACCATATACAGAACCGATGTTCTAGTCCGGGCGAGGTTCAATGTGTTAAATATATCAGATTGGATGAAAATGCAACCTATCAATTAACTCAGGTTGCAATATTACCATATACAGACCCGATGTTCTCGTCCAGGCGAGGTTCTAGGTGTCAAATATATCAGATTGGATGAAACTGCAACCTATCATTTAACTCTTGCTGCAAATTACCATATACAGACCCGATGTTCTGGTCCAGGCGAGGTTCGAGGTGTAAAATATATCAGATTGGAAGAAATTGCAACCTCACTTAACTCAGGTTGCAAGATTACCATATACAGACCCGATGTTCTGGTCAGGGAGAGGTTTGAGGTGTCAAATATATAAGATTGGATGAAACTGCAACCTATCACTTAACTCAGGTTGAAAGATTACCATATACAGATCTGATGTTCTAGTCCGGGCGAGGTTCGATGTGTCAAATATATCATATTGGATGAAAATGCAACCTATCAATTAACTCAGGTTGCAATATTACCATATACAGACCCGAGGTTCTCGTCCAGGCGAGGTTCGAGATGTCAAATATATCAGATTGGATGAAACTGCAACCTATCACTTAAATCAGGTTGCAAGATTACCATATACAGAGCCGATGTTCTGGTCCGAGCGAGGTTCGAGGTGTCAAATATATCAGATCGGATGAAACTGCAACCTATCACTTAACTCAGGTAACAAGATTACCATATACAGACCTGATGTTCTGGTCAGGGCGAGGTTTGAGGTGTCAAATATATATGATTGGATGAAACTGTAACCTATCACTTAACTCAGGTTGCAAGATTACGATATACAGACCCGATGTTCTGGTCCGGGAGAAGTTAGAGGTGTCAAATATATTAGATTTGATGAAACTGCAACCTATCACTTAACTCAGGTTGCAAGATTATCATCTACAGACCCGATTTTCTAGTCCAGGCGAGGTTCGAGATGTCAAATATATCAGATTGGAAGAAACTGCAACCTATCACTTAACTCAGATTGCAATATTACCATTTACAGACCCGATGTTCTCGTCCGAGCGAGGTTCGAGGTGTCAAATATATCTGATTGGATGAAACTGCAACCTATCCCTTAACTCAGGTTATAAGATTACCATATACAGACCCGTGTTCTGGTCCAAGCGAGGTTCGAGGTGTCAAATATATAAGATTGGATGAAACTTCAACCTATCACTTAACTCAAGTTGCAAGATTACCATATACAGACCCGATGTTCTGGTCAGGGCGAGGTTTGAGGTGTCAAATATATCAAATTGGATGAAACTTCAACCTATCACTTAACTCAGGTTGCAAGATTACCATATACAGAACCGATGTTCTAGTCCGGGCGAGGTTCAATGTGTTAAATATATCAGATTGGATGAAAATGCAACCTATCAATTAACTCAGGTTGCAATATTACCATATACAGACCCGATGTTCTCGTCCAGGCGAGGTTCTAGGTGTCAAATATATCAGATTGGATGAAACTGCAACCTATCACTTAACTCAGGTTGCAAGATTACCATATACAGACCTGATGTTCTGGTCCGAGCGAGGTTCGAGGTGTCAAATATATCAGATCGGATGAAACTGCAACCTATCACTTAACTCAGGTAACAAGATTACCATATACAGACCCGATGTTCTGGTCCGGGAGAGGTTCGAGGTGTCAAATATATAAGATTGGATGAAACTGCAACCTATCACTTAACTCAAGTTGCAAGATTACCATATACAGACCCGATGTTCTGGTCCGGGCGAGGTTCGAGGTGTCAAATATATCAGATTGGATGAAACTGCAACCTATCACTTAACTCTTGTTGCAAATTACCATATACAGACCAGATTTTCTGGTCCAGGCGAGGTTCGAGGTGTCAAATATATCAGATTGGAAGAAATTGCAACCTCACTTAACTCAGGTTGCAAGATTACCATATACAAACCCGATGTTCTGGTCAGGGCGAGGTTTGAGGTGTCAAATATATAAGATTGGATGAAACTGCAACCTATCACTTAACTCAGGTTGCAAGATTACCATATACAGACCCGATGTTCTGGTCCGGGCGAGGTTCGAGGTGTCAAATTTATCAGATTGGATGAAAATGCAACCTATCAATTAACTCAGGTTGCAATATTACCATTTACAGACCCGATGTTCTCGTCCGGGCGAGGTTCGAGGTGTCAAATATATCAGATTGGATGAAACTGCAACCTATCACTTAACTCAGGTTGCAAGATTACCATATACAGACCCAATGTTCTTGTCCGAGCGAGGTTCGAGGTGTCAAATATATCAGATCGGATGAAACTGCAACTTATCACTTAACTCAGGTAACAAGATTACCATATACAAACCCGATGTTCTGGTCAGGGCGAGGTTTGAGGTGTCAAATATATAAGATTGGATGAAACTGTAACCTATCACTTAACTCAGGTTGCAAGATTACCATATACAGACCCGATGTTCTGGTCCGGGCGAGGTTCGAGGTGTCAAATATATTAGATTGGATGAAACTGCAACCTATCACTTAACTCAGGTTGCAATATTACCATCTACAGACCCGATTTTCTGGTCCAGGCGAGGTTCGAGGTGTCAAATATATCAGATTGGAAGAAACTGCAACCTATCACTTAACTCAGGTTGCAATATTACCATTTACAGACCCGATGCTCTCGTCCGGGCGAGGTTCGAGGTGTCAAATATATCAGATTGGATGAAACTGCAACCTATCACTTAACTCAGGTTCCAAGATTATCATATATAGACTCGATGTTCTGGTCCGAGCGAGGTTCGAGGTGTCAAATATATCAGATTGGATGAAACTGCAACCTATCACTTAACTCAGGTAGCAAGATTACCATATACATACCCGATGTTCTGGTCCGGGCGAGGTTCTAGGTGTCAAATATATCAGACTGGATGAAACTGCAACTATCACTTAACTCAAGTTGCTAGTTTACCATATACAGACACCCAATGTTCTGGTCCGGGAGAGGTCCAAGGTGTCAAATATATCAGATTGGATGAAACTGCAACCTATCCCTTAACTCAGGTCGCAACGTTACCATATACAGACCCGATGTCTTGGTCCGAGCGAGGTTCAAGGTGTCAAATATATCATATTGGATGAAACTGCAACCTATCACTTAACTTATGTTGCAAGATTACCATATACAGACCCAATGATCTGGTCCGGGCGAGGTTCGAGGTGTCAAATATATCAGATTGGATGAAACTGAACCCTATCACTTAAATCAGGTTGCTAGATTGCCATATACAAACACCCGATGTTCTGGTCCCGGCGAGGTTCGAGGTGTCAAATATATCAGATTGGATGAAGCTGCAACCTATCACTTAACTCAGGTTGCAACATTACCATATACACACCCAATGTTTTGGTCCGAGCGAGGTTCAAGGTGTCAAATATATCAGATTGGATAAACTCCAACTTATCACTTAACTCTGGTTGGAAGATTATCATATACAAACCCGAGGCTCTCGCTCAAGCGAGGTTCGAGGTGTCAAATATATCAGATTGGATGAAACTGCAACCTAGCTATCACTTAAATCAGGTAGCAAGATTACCATATACAGACTCGATGTTCTGGTCCGGGCGAGGTTCGAGGTGTCAAATATATCATATTGGATGGAACTGCAACCTATCACTTAACTCTTTTTGCAAGATTACCATCTACAGACCCGATGTTCTGGTCCAGGCGAGGTGCGAGGTGTCAAATATATCAGATTGGATGAAACTACAACATCACTTAACTCAGGTTGCAAGATTACCATATACAAACCCGATGTTCTGGTCAGGGCGAGGTTTCAGGTGTCAAATATATAAGATTGGATAAATATGCAACCTATCACTTAACTCATGTTGCAAGATTACCATATACAGACCCGATGTTTTGGTCCGGGCGAGGTTTGAGGTGTCAAATATATCATATTGGATGAAACTACAACCTATTACTTAACTCAGGTTGCAAGATTACCATCTACAGACCCGATTTTCTGGTCCAGGCGAGGTTCGAGGTGTCAAATATATCAGATTGGAAGAAACTGCAACCTATCACTTAACTCAGGTTGCAAGATTACCATATACAGAACCGATGTTCTAGTCCGGGCGAGGTTCGATGTGTTAAATATATCAGATTGGATGAAAATGCAACCTATCAATTAACTCAGGTTGCAATATTACCATATACAGACCCGATGTTCTCGTCCAGGCGAGGTTCGAGGTGTCAAATATATCAGATTGGATGAAACTGCAACCTATCACTTAACTCAGGTTGCAAAATTACCATATACAGACCTGATGTTCTGGTCCGAGCGAGGTTCGAGGTGTCAAATATATCAGATCGGATGAAACTGCAACCTATCACTTAACTCAGGTAACAAGATTACCATATACAGACCCGATGTTCTGGTCAGGGCGAGGTTCGAGGTGTCAAATATATAAGATTGGATGAAACTGCAACCTATCACTTAACTCAGGTTGCAAGATTACCATATACAGAACCGATGTTCTAGTCCGGGCGAGGTTCGATGTGTTAAATAT
>NW_020618825.1:2407596-2419373 GCF_003573695.1 Papaver somniferum
AAACCCGATGTTCTGGTCAGGGCGAGGTTTCAGGTGTCAAATATATAAGATTGGATAAATATGCAACCTATCACTTAACTCATGTTGCAAGATTACCATATACAGACCCGATGTTCTGGTCCGGGCGAGGTTTGAGGTGTCAAATATATCATATTGGATGAAACTACAACCTATTACTTAACTCAGGTTGCAAGATTACCATCTACAGACCCGATTTTCTGGTCCAGGCGAGGTTCGAGGTGTCAAATATATCAGATTGGAAGAAACTGCAACCTATCACTTAACTCAGGTTGCAATATTACCATTTATAGACCCGATGTTCTGGTCCAGGCGAGGTTCGAGGTGTCAAATTTATCAGATTGGATGAAAATGCAACCTATCAATTAACTCAGGTTGCAAGATTACCATATACAGACCCGATGTTCTGGTCCAGGCGAGGTTCGAGGTGTAAAATATATCAGATTGGAAGAAATTGCAACCTCACTTAACTCAGGTTGCAAGATTAATATATACAGACCCGATGTTCTGGTCAGGGCGAGGTTCGAGGTGTTAAATATATCAGATTGGATAAAACTGCAACATATCACTTAACTCAGGTTGCAAGATTACCATATACAGACCCGATGTTCTAGTCCGGGCGAGGTTCGATGTGTCAAATATATCAGTTTGGATGAAAATGCAACCTATCAATTAACTCAGGTTGCAATATTACCATATAAAGACCCGATGTTCTAGTCCGGGCGAGGTTCGACGTGTCAAATATATCAGATTGGATGAAACTACAACCTATCACTTAACTCAGGTTGCAAGATTACCATCTACAGACCCGATATTCTGGCCCGGACGAGGTTTGAGGTGTCAAATATATCAGATTGGATGAAACTGCAACATATCACTTAACTCTTGTTGCATATTACCATATACAGACCAGATGTTCTGGTCCAGGCGAGGTTCGAGGTGTCAAATATATCAGATTGGAAGAAATTGCAACCTCACTTAAACTCAGGTTGCAAGATTACCATATACAGACCCGATGTTCTGGTCCGGGCGAGGTTCGAGGTGTCAAATATATCAGATTGGATGAAACTACAACCTATCACTTAACTCAGGTTGCTAGATTACCATATACAGACACCCGATGTTCTGTTCCGGGCGAGGTTCGAGGTGTCAAATATATCAGATTGGATGAAACTGCGACCTATCACTTAACTGAGGTTGCAACATTACCATATACAAACCCGATGTTTTGGTTCGAGCGAGGTTCAAGGTGTAAAATATATCATATTGGATGAAACTACAACCTATCACTTAACTCTGGTTGGAAGATTACCATATACAGACCCGAGGTTCTCGTCCGGGCGAGGTTCGAGGTGTCAAATATATCAGATTGGATTAAACTGCAACCTAGCTATCACTTAACTCAGGTAGCATCATTACCATATACAGACCCGATGTTCTGGTCCGGGAGAGGTTCAAATATATCATATTGGATGGAACTGCAACCTATCACTTAACTCTTGTTGCAAGATTACTATCTACAGACCCGATGTTCTGGTCCAGGCGATGTTCGAGGTGTCAAATACATCATATTGGATGAAACTGCAACCTCACTTAACTCAGGTTGCAATATTACCATATACAGACCCGATGTTCTGGTCAGGGCGAGGTTTGAGGTGTCAAATATATAAGATTGGATGAAACTGTAACCTATCACTTAACTCAGGTTGCAAGATTACCATATACAGACCCGATGTTCTGGTCCGGGCGAGGTTTGAGGTGTCAAATATATCAGATTGGATGAAACTACAACCTATTACTTAACTCAGGTTGCAAGATTACCATCTACAAACCTGATGTTCTGGTACGGGCGAATTTCGAGGTGTCAAATATATCATATTGGATGAAATTACAACCTATCACTTAACTCATGTTGCAAGATTACCATATACAGATCCGATGTTCTGGTCCAGGCGAGGTTCGAGGTGTCAAATATATCATATTGGATGAAACTACAACCTATCACTTAACTCAGGTTGCTAGATTACCATATACAGACACCCAATGTTGTGGTCCGGGCGAGGTTCGAGGTGTCAAATATATAATATTGGATGAAACTACAACCTATCACTTAACTCAGGTTGCAAGATTACCATATACAGACACCCAATGTTGTGGTCCGGGCGAGGTTCGAGGTGTCAAATATATCAGATTGGATGAAACTACAACCTATCACTTAACTCAAGTTGCAACATTACCATATACAGACCCGATGTTTTGGTCCGAGCGAGGTTCAAGGTGTCAAATATATCATATTGAATGAAACTGCAACCTATCACTTAACTCAGGTTGCAAGATTACCATATACAGACCCGATGTTCTGGTCCGGGCGAGGTTCGAGGTGTCAAATATATCAGATTAGATGAAACTGAAACCTAGCTATCACTTAAATCAGGTAGCAAGATTACCATATACAGACCCGATGTTCTGGTCCGGGCGAGGTTCGAGGTGTAAAATATATCATATTGGATGGAACTGCAAACTATCACTTAACTCAGGTTGCTAGATTACCATATACAAACACCCAATGTTCTAGTCCGGGCGAGGTTCGAGGTGTCAAATATATCAGATTGGATGAAACTGCAACCTATCACTTAACTCAGGTTACAACATTACCATATACAGACCCGATGTTTTGGTCCGAGCGAGGTTCAAGGTGTCAAATATATCATATTGGATGAAACTGCAATCTATCACTTAACTCAGGTTGCAAGATTACCATATACAAACTCGATGTTCTGGTCCGGGCGAGGTTCGAGGTTTCAAATATATCAGATTGGATGAAACTACAACCTATCACTGAATTCAGGTTGCTAGATTACCATATATACAGACACCCAATGTTCTGGTCTGGGCGAGGTTCGAGGTGTCAAATATATCAGATTGGATGAAACTGCAACCTATCACTTAACTCAGGGTACAAGATTACCATATAAGACCCGATGTTTTGGTCCGAGCGAGGTTCAAGGTGTCAAATATATCATATTGGATGAAACTGCAATCTATCACTTAACTCAGGTTGCAAGATTACCATATACAGACCCGATGTTCTGGTCCGGGCGAGTTTCTAGGTGTCAAATATATCAGATTGGATGAAACTATCAACCTATCACTTAACTCAGGTTGCTAGATTACCATATACAGACACCCAATGTTCTGGTCTGGTCGAGGTGTCAAATATATCTGATTGGATGAAACTGCGACATATCACTTAATTGAGGTTGCAACATTACCATATACAAACCCGATGTTTTGGACAGAGAGAGGTTCAAGGTGTCAAATATATCAGATTGGATGAAACTCAAACCTATCACTTAACTCTGGTTGGAAGATTACCATATACAGACCCGAGGTTCTCGTCCGGGCGAGGTTCGAGGTGTCAAATATATCAGATTGGATGAAACTGCAACCTAGCTATCACTTAACTCAGGTAGCATGATTACCATATACAAACCTGATGTTCTGGTACGGGCGAATTTCGAGGTGTCAAATATATCAGATTGGATGAAATTGCAACCTATCACTTAACTCAGGTTGCAAGATTACCATATACAGACCCAGTGTTCTGGTCAGGACGAGGTTTGAGGAGTCAAATATATAAGATTGGATGAAACTGCAACCTATCACTTAACTCAGGTTGCAAGATTACCATATACAGACACCCAATGTTGTGGTCCGGGCGAGGTTCGAGGTGTCAAATATATCAGATTGGATGAAACAACAACCTATCACTTAACTCAAGTTGCAACATTACCATATACAGACCCGATGTTTTGGTCCGAGCGAGGTTCAAGGTGTCAAATATATCATATTGAATGAAACTGCAACCTATCACTTAACTCAGGTTGCAAGATTACCATATACAGACCCGATGTTCTGGTCCGGGCGAGGTTCGAGGTGTCAAATATATCAGATTAGATGAAACTGAAACCTAGCTATCACTTAAATCAGGTAGCAAGATTACCATATACAGACCCGATGTTCTGGTCCGGGCGAGGTTCGAGGTGTAAAATATATCATATTGGATGGAACTGCAACCTATCACTTAACTCAGGTTGCTAGATTACCATATACAGACACCCAATGTTCTAGTCCGGGCGAGGTTCGAGGTGTCAAATATATCAGATTGGATGAAACTGCAACCTATCACTTAACTCAGGTTACAACATTACCATATACAGACCCGATGTTTTGGTCCGAGCGAGGTTCAAGGTGTCAAATATATCATATTGGATGAAACTGCAATCTATCACTTAACTCAGGTTGCAAGATTACCATATACAAACTCGATGTTCTGGTCCGGGCGAGGTTCGAGGTTTCAAATATATCAGATTGGATGAAACTACAACCTATCACTGAATTCAGGTTGCTAGATTACCATATATACAGACACCCAATGTTCTGGTCCGGGCGAGGTTCGAGGTGTCAAATATATCAGATTGGATGAAACTGCAACCTATCACTTAACTCAGGGTACAAGATTACCATATAAGACCCGATGTTTTGGTCCGAGCGAGGTTCAAGGTGTCAAATATATCATATTGGATGAAACTGCAATCTATCACTTAACTCAGGTTGCAAGATTACCATATACAGACCCGATGTTCTGGTACGGGCGAGTTTCTAGGTGTCAAATATATCAGATTGGATGAAACTATCAACCTATCACTTAACTCAGGTTGCTAGATTACCATATACAGACACCCAATGTTCTGGTCTGGTCGAGGTTTCAAATATATCTGATTGGATGAAACTGCGACATATCACTTAATTGAGGTTGCAACATTACCATATACAAACCCGATGTTTTGGACAGAGAGAGGTTCAAGGTGTCAAATATATCAGATTGGATGAAACTCAAACCTATCACTTAACTCTGGTTGGAAGATTACCATATACAGACCCGAGGTACTCGTCCGGGCGAGGTTCGAGGTGTCAAATATATCAGATTGGATGAAACTGCAACCTAGCTATCACTTAACTCAGGTAGCATGATTACCATATACAAACCTGATGTTCTGGTACGGGCGAATTTCGAGGTGTCAAATATATCAGATTGGATGAAATTGCAACCTATCACTTAACTCAGGTTGCAAGATTACCATATACAGACCCAGTGTTCTGGTCAGGACGAGGTTTGAGGAGTCAAATATATAAGATTGGATGAAACTGCAACCTATCACTTAACTCAGGTTGCAAGATTACCATATACAGACCCGAGGTTCTCGTCCGGGCGAGGTTCGAGGTGTCAAATATATCAGATTGGATGAAACTGCAACCTAGCTATCACTTAACTCAGGTAGCAAGATTATTATATACAAACCTGATGTTCTGGTCCGGGCCAGGTTCGAGGTGTCAAATATATTAGATTGGATGAAACTACAACCTATTATTTAACTCAGGTTGCAAGATTACCATCTACAGACCCGATGTTCTGGTCCGGGCGATTTTCGAGGTGTCAAATATATCATACTGGATGAAACTGCAAAATATCACTTAACTCTTGTTGCAAGTTTACCATATACAGACCCGATGTTCTGGTCCAGGCGAGGTTCGAGGTGTCAAATATATCAGATTGGATGAAACTGCAACCTCACTTAACTCAAGTTGCAAGATTACCATATACAGACCCGGTGTTCTGGTCAGGACGAGGTTTGAGGTGTCAAATATATAAGATTGGATGAAACTGCAACCTATCACTTAACTCAGGTTGCAAGATTACCATATACAGACCCGATGTTCTGGTCCGGGCGAGGTTCGAGGTGTTAAATATATTAGATTGGATAAACTACAACCTATTATTTAACTCAGGTTGCAAGATTACCATCTACAGACCCGATGTTCTGGTCCGGGCGATTTTCGAGGTGTCAAATATATCAGACTGGATGAAACTGCAACATATCACTTAACTCAGGTTGCCAGATTACCATATACAGACACCCAATGTTGTGGTCCGGGCGAGGTTCGAGGTGTCAAATATATCAGATTGGATGAAACTGCAACCTCACTTAACTCAGGTTGCAAGATTACCATATACAGACCCGGTGTTCTGGTCAGGACGAGGTTTGAGGAGTCAAATATATAATATTGGATGAAACTGCAACCTATCACTTAACTCAGGTTGCTAGATTACCATATACAGACCCGAGGTTCTCGTCCGGGCGAGGTTCGAGGTGTCAAATATATCAGATTGGATGAAACTGCAACCTAGCTATCACTTAACTCAGGTTAGTAGATTACCATATATAGACACCTGATGTTCTGTTCCGGGCGAGGTTCGAGGCGTCAAATATATCAGATTGGATGAAACTGCGACTTATCACTTAACTGAGGTTGTAACATTACCATATACAAACCCGATGTTTTGGTCCGAGCGAGGTTCAAGGTGTCAAATATATCAGATTGGATGAAACTCCAACCTATCACTTAACTCTGGTTTGAAGATTACGATATACAGACCTGAGGTTCTCGTCCGGGCGAGGTTCGAGGTGTCAAATATATCAGATTGGATGAAACTGCAACCTAGCTATCACTTAACTCAGGTAGCAAGATTACCATATACAGACCCGATGTTCTGGTCCGGGCGAGGTTCGAGGTGTAAAATATATCATATTAGATGGAACTGCAACGTATCACTTAACTCTTGTTGCAAGATTCCCATCTATAGACTCGATGTTCTGGTCCAGGCGAGGTTCGAGGTGTCAAATATATCAGATTGGATGAAACTGACACCTCACTTAACTCAGGTTGCAATATTACCATATACAGACCCGATGTTCTGGTCCGGGCGAGGTTTGAGGTGTCAAATATATAAGATTGGATGAAATTGTAACCTATCACTTAACTCAGGTTGCAATATTACCATATACAGACCCGATGTTCTGGTCCGGGCGAGGTTCAAGGTGTCAAATATATTAGATTGGATGAAACTACAACCTATTATTTAACTCAGGTTGCAAGATTACCATCTACAGACCCGATGTTCAGGTCCGGGCGATTTTCGAGGTGTCAAATATATCAGATTGGATGAAACTGCAACATATCACTTAACTCTTGTTGCAAGATTACCATATACAGGCACGATGTTCTGGTCCAGGCGAGGTTCGAGGTGTCAAATATATCAGATTGGATGAAACTGCAACCTCACTTAACTCAGGTTGCAAGATTACCATATACAGACCCGGTGTTCTGGTCAGGACGAGGTTTGAGGTGTCAAATATATAAGATTGGATGAAACTGCAACCTATCACTTAACTCAGGTTGCAAAATTACCATATACAGACCCGATGGTCTGGTCCGGGCGAGGTTCGAGGTGTCAAATATATCAGATTAGATGAATCTGCAACCTATCACTTAACTCAGGTTAATAGATTACCATATAAAGACACCTGATGTTCTGGTCCGGGCGAGGTTCGAGGCGTCAAATATATCAGATTGGATGAAACTGCGACTTATCACTTAACTGAGGTTGCAACATTACCATATACAAACCCGATGTTTTGGTCCGAGCAAGGTTCAAGGTGTAAAATATATCAGATTGGATGAAACTCCAACCTATCACTTAACTCTGGTTTGAAGATTACGATATACAGACCCGAGGTTCTCGTCCGGGCGAGGTTCGAGGTGTCAAATATATGAGATTGGATGAAACTGCAACCTAGCTATCACTTAACTCAGGTAGCAAGATTACCATATACAGACCCGATGTTCTGGTCCGGGCGAGGTTCGAGGTGTCAAATATATCATATTAGATGGAACTGCAACCTATCACTTAACTCTTGTTGCAAGATTCCCATCTATAGACCCGATGTTCTGGTTCAGGCGAGGTTCGAGGTGTCAAATATATCAGATTGGATGAAACTGACACCTCACTTAACTCAGGTTGCAATATTACCATATACAGACCCGATGTTCTGGTCCGGGCGAGGTTTGAGGTGTCAAATATATAAGATTGGATGAAATTGTAACCTATCACTTAACTCAGGTTGCAAGATTACCATATACAGACCCTATGTTCTGGTACGGGCGAGGTTCGAGGTGTCAAATATATTATATTGGATGAAACTACAACCTATTATTTAACTCAGGTTGCAAGATTACCATCTACAGACCCGATGTTCTGGTCCGGGCGATTTTCGAGGTGTCAAATATATCAGATTGGATGAAACTGCAACATATCACTTAATTATTGTTGCAAGATTACCATATACAGGCCCGATGTTCTGGTCCAGGCGAGGTTCGAGGTGTCAAATATATCAGATTGGATGAAACTGCAACCTCACTTAACTCAGGTTTCAAGATTACCATATACAGACCCGGTGTTCTGGTCAGGACGAGGTTTGAGGTGTCAAATATATAAGATTGGATGAAACTGCAACCTATCACTTAACTCAGGTTGCAAGATTACCATATACATACCCGATGTTCTGGTCCGGGCGAGGTTCGAGGTGTCAAATATATCAGATTGGATGAATCTGCAACCTATCACTTAACTCAAGTTGGAAAATTACCATATACAGACCCGGTGTTCTGGTCCATGCGAGGTTCGAGGTGTGTAAAATATATCAGATTGGATGAAACTACAGCCTATCACTTAACTCAGGTTGCAATATTACCAATTACAGACCCGATATTCTCGTCCGGGCGAGGTTCGAGGTGTCAAATATATCAGATCGGATGAAACTGCAACCTATCACTTAACTCAGGTAGCAAGATTACCATATACAGACCCGATGTTCTGGTCCGGGCGAGGTTCGAGGTGTCAAATATATCATATTAGATGGAACTGCAACCTATCACTTAACTCTTGTTGCAAGATTCCCATCTATAGACCCGATGTTCTGGTCCAGGCGAGGTTCGAGGTGTCAAATATATCAGATTGGATGAAACTGACACCTCACTTAACTCAGGTTGCAATATTACCATATACAGACCCGATGTTCTGGTCCGGGCGAGGTTTGAGGTGTCAAATATATAAGATTGGATGAAATTGTAACCTATCACTTAACTCAGGTTGCAAGATTACCATATACAGACCCTATGTTCTGGTACGGGCGAGGTTCGAGGTGTCAAATATATTATATTGGATGAAACTACAACCTATTATTTAACTCAGGTTGCAAGATTACCATCTACAGACCCGATGTTCTGGTCCGGGCGATTTTCGAGGTGTCAAATATATCAGATTGGATGAAACTGCAACATATCACTTAATTATTGTTGCAAGATTACCATATACAGGCCCGATGTTCTGGTCCAGGCGAGGTTCGAGGTGTCAAATATATCAGATTGGATGAAACTGCAACCTCACTTAACTCAGGTTTCAAGATTACCATATACAGACCCGGTGTTCTGGTCAGGACGAGGTTTGAGGTGTCAAATATATAAGATTGGATGAAACTGCAACCTATCACTTAACTCAGGTTGCAAGATTACCATATACATACCCGATGTTCTGGTCCGGGCGAGGTTCGAGGTGTCAAATATATCAGATTGGATGAATCTGCAACCTATCACTTAACTCAAGTTGGAAAATTACCATATACAGACCCGGTGTTCTGGTCCATGCGAGGTTCGAGGTGTGTAAAATATATCAGATTGGATGAAACTACAGCCTATCACTTAACTCAGGTTGCAATATTACCAATTACAGACCCGATATTCTCGTCCGGGCGAGGTTCGAGGTGTCAAATATATCAGATCGGATGAAACTGCAACCTATCACTTAACTCAGGTAGCAATATTACCATATACAGACCCGATGTTCTGGTCCGGGCGAGGTTTTAGGTGTCAAATATATCAGATTGGATGAAACTATTAACCTATAACTTAACTCAGGTTGCTAGATTACCATATACCGACACCCAATGTTCTGGTCCGGGCGAGGTTCGAGGTGTCTAATATATCACATTGGATGAAACTCCAACCTATCACTTAACTCAGGTTGCAACATTACCATATACATACCCGATGTTTTGGTCCTAGCGAGGTTCAAGGTGTCAGACATATCATAATGGATGAAACTTCAACCTATCACTTAACTCAGGTTGCAAGATTACCATATACAGACCCGATGTTATGGTCCGGACGAGGTTCGAGGTGTCAAATATATCAGATTGGATAAAACTGCAACCTATCACTTAACTCAAGTTGCTAGATTACCATATACAGGCACCCGATGTTCTGATCCGGGCGAGGTTCGAGGTGTCAAATATATCAGATTGGATGAAACTGCAACCTATCACTTAACTCAGGTTGCAACATTACCATATACAAACCCGAATTTTGGTCCGAGCGAGGTTCAAAGCGTCAAATATACCAGATTAGATGAAACTCCAACCTATCACTTAACTCTGGTTGGAAGATTACCATATACAGACCCGATGTTCTGGTTCGGGCGAGGTTCGAGGTGTCAAATACATAAGATTGGATGAAACTGCAACCTATCACTTAACTCAGGTTTCTAGATTACCATATACAGACACCCAATGTTCTGGTCCGGGCGAGGTTCGAGGTGTCAAATATATCAGATTGGATGAAACTACAACCTATCACTTAACTCAAGTTGCAACATTACCATATACAGACCCGATGTTTTGGTCCGAGCGAGGTTCAAGATGTCAAATATATCATATTGAATGAAACTGCAACCTATCACTTAACTCAGGTTGCAAGATTACCATATACAAACCCGATGTTCTGGTCCGGGCGAGGTTTAAGGTGTCAAATATATCAGATTGGATGAAACTGCAACTTATCACTTAACGCAGGTTGCCAGATTACCATATACAGACACCCGATGTTCCGGTCCGGGCGAGGTTCGAGGTGTCAAATATATCAGATTGGATGAAACTGCAACCTATCACTTAACTCTGGTTGGAAGATTACCATATGAAGATCCGTGGTTCTCGTCCGGGCGAGGTTCGAGGTGTCAAATATATCAGATTTGATGAAACTGCAACCTAGATATCACTTAACTCAGGTAGCAAGATTACCATATACAAACCCGATGTTCTGGTCCGGGCGAGGTTCGAGGTGTCAAATATATCATATTGGATGGAACTGCGACCTATCACTTAACTCTTTTTGCAAGATTACCATCTACAAACCCGATGTTCTGGTCCAGACGAGGTTCGAGGTGTCAAATATATCAGATTAAATGAAACTGCAACCTCTCTTAACTCAGGTTGCAAGATTACCATATACAGACCTGATGTTCTGGTCAGGGAGAGGGTTGAGGTTTCAAATATATAAGATTGGATGAAACTGCAACCTATCACTTAACTCAGGTTGCAAGATTACCTTATACAGACCCGATGTTCTGGTCCGGGCGAGGTTCGAGGTGTCGTATACATCAGATTGGATTAAATTTCAACCTATCACTTAACTCAGGTTGCAACATTACCATATACAAACCCGATGTTTTGGTCCAAGCGAGGTTCAAGGTGTCAAATATATCAGATTGGATGAAACTCCAAACTATCACTTAACTCTGGTTGGAAGATTACCATATGAAGATCCGAGGTTCTCGTCCGGGCGAGGTTCGAGGTGTCAAATATATATCAGATTTGATGAAACTGCAACCTAGATATAACTTAACTCAGGTAGCAAGATTACTATAGATAGACCCGATGTTCTGGTCCGGGCGAGGTTCGAGGTGTCAAATATATAAGATTGGATGAAACTGCAACCTATCACTTAACTCAGGTTGCAAGATTACC
>NW_020618825.1:2419580-2426384 GCF_003573695.1 Papaver somniferum
TATACATCGGATTGGATGAAACTGCAACCTATCACTTAACTCAGGTTGCTAGATTACCATATACAGACACCCAATTTTTTGGTCCGGGCGAGGTTCGAGGTGTCTAATATATCAGATTGGATGAAACTGCAACCTATCACTTAACTCAGGTTGCAACATTACCATATACATACCCGATGTTTTGGTCCGAGCGAGGTTCAAGGTGTCAGATATATCATAATGGATGAAACTGCAACCTATCACTTAACTCAGGTTGCAAGATTACCATATACAGACCCGATGTTCTGGTCCGAACGAGGTTCGAGGTGTCAAATATATCAGATTGGATAAAACTGCAACCTATCACTTAACTCAGGTTTCTAGATTACCATATACAGGCACCCGATGTTCTGGTCCGGGAGAGGTTCGAGGTTTCAAATATATCAGATTGGATGAAACTGAAACCTATCACTTAACTCAGGTTGCAACATTACCATATCCAAACCCGAGTTTTGGTCCGAGCGAGGTTCAAAGCGTCAAATATACCAGATTGGATGAAACTCCAACCTATCACTTAACTCTGGTTGGAAGATTACCATCTACAGACCCGATGTTCTGGTCCGGGCGAGGTTCGAGGTGTCAAATACCTAATATTGGATGAAACTGCAACCTATCACTTAACTCAGGTTGCTAGATAACCATATACAGACACCCAATGTTCTGGTCCGGGCGAGGTTCGAGGTGTCTAATATATCATATTGGATGAAACTGCAACCTATCACTTAACTCAGGTTGCAACATTACCATATACAGACCCGATGTTATGGTCCGAGCGAGGTTTGAGGTGTCAAATATATCATATTGGATGGAACTGCAACCTATCACTTAACTTTTGTTACAAGATTACCATCTACAGACCCTATGTTCTAGTCCAGGAGAGGTTCGAGGTGTCAAATATATCAGTTTCGATGAAACTGCAACCTCACTTAACTCAGGTTGCAAGATTACCTTATACAGACCCGATGTTCTGGTCAATGCGAGGTTTGAGGTGTCAAATATATAAGATTGGATGAAACTGCAACCTATCACTTAACTCAGGTTGCAAGATTACCATATACAGAACCGATGTTCTGGTCCGGGCGAGGTTCAATGTGTCAAATATATGAGATTTGATGAAACTACAACCTATCACTTAACTCATGTTGCAAGATTACAATATACAGACCCGATGTTTTGGTCCGGGCGAATTTCGAGGTGTCAAATATATCAGATTGGATGAAACTGCAACCTATCACTTAACTCTTCTTGCAAGATTACCATATACAAACCCGATGTTCTGGTCCAGGCGAGGTTCGAGGTGTCAAATATATCGGATTGGATGAAACTGCAACCTCACTTAACTCAGGTTGCAAGATTACCATATACATACCCGATGTTTTTGTCAGGGCGAGGTTGGAGGTGTCAAATATATAAGATTGGATGAAACTGCAACCTAAAACTTAACTCAGGTTGCAAGATTACCATATACAGACCCGATGTTCTGGTCCAGGCGAGGTTCGAGGTGTCATATATATCAGATCGGATGAAACTGCAACCTATCACTTTACTCAGGTAGCAAGATTACCATATACAGACCCGATGTTCTGGTCCGGGCGAGTTTCTAGGTGTCAAATATACCAGATTGGATGAAACTATCAACCTATCACTTAACTCAGGTTGCTAGATTACCATATACAGACACCCAATGTTCTGGTCTGGTCGAGGTTCGAGGTGTCAAATATATCAGATTGGATTAAACTACAACCTATCACTTAACTCAAGTTGCAACATTACCATATACATACCCGATGTTTTATTCCGAGCGAGGTTCAAGATGTCAAATATATCATATTGAATGAAACTGCAACCTATCACTTAACTCAGGTTGCAAGATTACCATATACAGACCCGATGTTCTGGTCCAGGCGAGGTTCAAGGTGTCAAATATATCAGATTGGGTGAAACTGCAACTTATCACTTAACGCAGGTTGCTAGATTACCATATACAGACATCCGATGTTCCGGTTGGGGCGAGGTTCGAGGTGTCAAATATATCAGATTGGATGAAACTGCAACCTATCACTTAACTCTGGTTGGAAGATTACCATATGAAGATCCGAGAATCTCGTCCGGGCGAGGTTCGAGGTGTCAAATATATCAGATTTGATGAAATTGCAACCTAGATATCACTTAACTCAGGTAGCAAGATTACCATATACAGACCCGATGTTCTGGTCCGGGCGAGGTTCGAGGTGTCAAATATATCATATTGGATGGAACTGCAACCTATCACTTAACTCTTTTTGCAAGATTACCATCTACAGACCCGATGTTCTGGTCCAGACGAGGTTCGAGGTGTCAAATATATCAGATTGAATGAAACTGCAACCTCACTTAACTCAGGTTGCAACATTACCATATACAGACCTGATGTTCTGGTCAGGGAGAGGGTTGAGGTGTCAAATATATAAGATTGGATGAAACTGCAACCTATCACTTATCTCATATTGCAAGATTACCTTATACAGACACGATGTTCTGGTCCAGGCGAGGTTCGAGGTGTCGTATACATCAGATTGGATGAAACTGACACCTATCATTTAACTCAGGTTGCAACATTATCATATACAAACCCGATTTTTTGGTCCGAGCGAGGTTCAAGGTGTCAAATATATCAGATTGGATGAAACTCCAACCTATCACTTAACTCTGGTTGCTAGATTACCATATACAGGCACCCGATGTTCTGGTCCGGGCGAGGTTCGAGGTGTCAAATATATCAGATTGGATGAAACTGTAACCTATCACTTAACTCAGGTTGTAACTTTACCATATACAAACCCGAGTTTTGGTCCGAGCGAGGTTCAAAGCGTCAAATATACCAGATTGGATGAAACTCCAACCTATCAATTAACTTTGGTTGGAAGATTACCATATACAGACCCGATGTTATGGTCCGGGCGAGGTTCGAGGTGTCAAATACATCAGATTGGATGAAACTGCAACTCATCACTTAACCCAGGTTGCTAGATTACCATATACAGACACCCAATGTTCAGGTCCGGGCGAGGTTCGAGGTGTCTAATATATCAGATTGGATGAAACTGCAACCTATCACTTAACTCAGGTTGCAACATTACCATATACAGACCCGATGTTATGGTCAGGGCGAGGTTCGAGGTGTCAAATATATCATATTGGATGGAACTGAAACCTATCACTTAACTCTTGTTACAAGATTACCATCTACAGAGCCTATGTTCTGGTCCAGGAGAGGTTCGAGGTGTCAAACATATCATATTCGATGAAACTGCAACCTCACTTAACTCATGTTGCAAGATTACCATATACAGACCCGATGTTCTGGTCAGGGCGAGGTTTGAGGTGTCTAATATATCAGATTGGATGAAACTGTAACCTATCACTTAACTCAGGTTGCAAGATTACCATATACATAACCGATGTTCTGGTCGGGGCGAGGTTCGATGTGTCAAATATATCAGATTGAATGAAACTACAACCTATCACTTAACTCAGGTTGCAAGATTACCATCTACAGACCCGATGTTATGGTCCGGGCGAATTTCGAGGTGTCAAATATTTCAGATTGGATGAAACTGCAACCTATCACTTAACTCTTCTTGCAAGATTACCATATACAGACCCGATGTTCATGTCCAGGCGAGGTCCGAGGTGTCAAATATATCATATTGGATGAAACTGTAACCTATCACTTAACTCAGGTTGCAAGATTACCATATACAGACCCGATGTTCTGGTCCGGGCGAGGTTCGAGGTGTCAAATATATCAGATTGGATGAAACTGTAACCTATCACTTAACTCAGGTTGCAAGATTACCATATACAGACCCGGTGTTCTGGTCCAGGCGAGGTTCGAGGTGTCAAATATATTAGATTGAATGAAACTGCAACCTCACTTAGCTCAGGTTGCAAAATTACCATATACAGACCTGATGTTCTGGTCAGGGCGAGGGTTGAGGTGTCAAATATATAAGATTGGATGAAACTGCAACCTATCACTTAACTCAGGTTGCAAGATTACTTTATACAGACCCTATGTTCTGGTCCGGGCGAGGTTCGAGGTGTCAAATACATCAGATTGGATGAAACTGCAACTTATCACTTAACTCAGGTTGCTAGATTACCATATACAAACACCTAATGTTCTAGTCTGGGCGAGGTTCGAAGTGTCTAATATATCAGATTGGATGAAACTGCAACCTATCACTTAACTCAGGTTGAAACATTACCATATATATACCCGATGTTTTGGTCCGAGCGAGGTTCAAGGTGTCAAATATATCATAATGGATGAAACTGCAACCTATCATTTAACTCAGGTTGCAAGATTACCATATACAGACCCGATGTTCTGGTCCAGGCGAGGTTCGAGGTGTCAAATATATCAGATTGGATGAAACTGCAACCTATCACTTAATTCAGGTTGCTAGATTACCATATACAGACACCCGATGTTTTGGTCCGGGCGAGGTTCGAGGTGTCAAATATATCAGATTTGATGAAACTGCAACCTATCATTTAACTTAGGTTGCAACATTACCATATACAAACCCGATGTTTTGGTTTGAGCGAGGTTCAAAGCGTTAAATATATCAGATTGGATGAAACTCCAACCTATCACTTAACTATGGTTGGAAGATTACCATATACAGACCTGATGTTCTTGTCCGGGCGAGGTTCGGAGTGTCAAATACATCAGATTGGATGAAACTGCAACCTATCACTTAACTCAGGTTGCTAGATTACCATATACAGACACCCAACGTTCTGGTCCGGGCGAGGTTCGAGGTGTCTAATATATCAGATTGGATGAAACTGCAACCTTTCACTTAACTCAGGTTGCAACATTACCATATACAGACCCGATGTTATAGTCCGGGCGAGGTTCGAGGTGTCAAATATAAAAGATTGGGTGAAACTGTAACCTATCACTTAACTCAGGTTGCAAGATTACAATATACAGAACCGATGTTCTGGTCAGGGAGAGGTTTGAGGTGTCAAATATAAAAGATTGGATGAAACTGCAACCTATCACGTAACTCAGGTTGCAAGATTACAATATACAGAACCGATGTTCTGGTCCGGGCGAGGTTCGAGGTGTCAAATATATTAGATTGGATGAAACTACAACCTATCACTTAACTCAGGTTGCAAGATTACCATATACAGACCCGATGTTCTGGTCTAGGCGAGGTTCGAGGTGTCAAATATATCAGATTGGGTGAAACTGTAACCTATCACTTAACTCAGGTTGCAAGATTACCATATACAGACCCGGTGTTCTGGTCCAGGCGAGGTTCGAGGTGTCAAATATATCAGATTGGAAGAAACTGCAACCTATCACTTTACTCAGGTTGCAATATTACCATTTACAGACCCGATGTTCTCGTCTGGGAGAGGTTCGAGGTGTCAAATATATCAGATAGGATGAGATTGCAACCTATCACTTAACCCAGGTTGCAAGATTACCATATACAGACCCGATGTCATGGTCCGGGCGAGGTTGGAGGTGTCAAATATATCAGATTGGATGAAACGGCAACCTATCACTTAACTCAGGTAGCAATATTACCATATACAGACCCGATGTTATGGTCCTGACGAGGTTCTAGGTGTCAAATATATCAGATTGGATGAAACTACAACCTATCACTTAACTCAGGTTGCTAGATTACCATATACAGACACCCAATTTTCTGGTCCGGGCGAGGATCGAGGTGTCAAATATATTAGATTGGATGAAACTACAACCTATCACTTAACTCAAGTTGCAACATTACCATATACAGACCCAATGTTTTGGTCCGAGAGAGGTTCAAGGTGTTAAATATATCATATTGAATGAAACTGCAACCTATCACTTAACTCAGGTTGCAAGATTACCATATACAGACTCGATGTTCTGGTCCGGGAGAGGTTCAAGGTGTCAAATATATCAGATTGGATGAAACTGCAACCTTTCACTTTACTCAGGTTGCTAGATTACCATATACAGACACCCGATGTTCTGGTCCGGGCGAGGTTCGAGGTGTCAAATATATCAGATTTGATGGAACTGCAACCTATCACTTAACTCAGGTTGCAACATTACCATATACAAACCCGATGTTTTGGTCTGAGCAAGGTTCAAAGCGTCAAATATATCAGATTGGATGAAACTCCAACCTATCACTTAACTATGGTTGGAAGATTACCATATACAGACCTGATGTTCTGGTCCGGGCGAGGTTCGGAGTGTCAAATACATCAGATTGGATGAAACTGCAACCTATCACTTAACTCAGGTTGCTAGATTACCATATACAGACACCCAACGTTCTGGTCCGGGCGAGGTTTGAGGTTTCTAATATATCAGATTGGATGAAACTGCAACCTTTCACTTAACTCAGGTTGCAACATTACCATATACAGACCCGATGTTATGGTCCGGGCGAGGTTCGAGGTGTCAAATATATCATATTGGATGGAACTGCAAACCTATCACTTAACTATTGTTACAAGATTACCATCTACAGACCCTATGTTCTGGTCCAGGCGAGGTTCGAGGTGTCAAATATATCAGATTCGATGAAACTGCAACCTCACTTAACTCAGGTTGCAAGATTACCATATACAGACCCGATGTTCTGGTCAGGGAGAGGTTTGAGGTGTCAAATATAAAAGATTGGATGAAACTGCAACCTATCACTTAACTCAGGTTGAAAGATTACAATATACAGAACCGATGTTCTGGTCCGGGCGAGG
>NW_020618825.1:2426758-2439360 GCF_003573695.1 Papaver somniferum
TCAGGTTGCAAGATTACCATATACAGACCCGATGTTCTGGTCTGGGCGAGGTTCGAGGTGTCAAATATATCAGATAGGGTGAAACTGTAACCTATCACTTAACTCAGGTTGCAAAATTACCATATACCGACCCGGTGTTCTGGTCCAGGCGAGGTTCGAGGTGTCAAATATATCAGATTGGATGAAATTGAAACCTATCACTTAACCCAGGTTGCAAGATTACCATATACAGACCTGATGTCATGGTCCGGGCGAGGTTGGAGGTGTCAAATATATCAGATTGGATGAAACGGCAACCTATCACTTAACTCAGGTAGCAAGATTACCATATACAGACCCGATGTTATGGTCCTGGCGAGGTTCTAGGTGTCAAATATATCAGATTGGATGAAACTACAACCTATCACTTAACTCAGGTTGCTAGATTACCATATACAGACACCCAATTTTCTGGTCCGGGCGAGGATCGAGGTGTCAAATATATCAGATTGGATGAAACTACAACCTATCACTTAACTCAAGTTGCAACATTACCATATAACGACCCAATGTTTTGGTCCGAGCGAGGTTCAAGGTGTTAAATATATCATATTGAATGAAACTGCAACCTATCACTTAACTCAGGTTGCAAGATTACCATATACAGACTCGATGTTCTGGTCCGGGAGAGGTTCAAGGTGTCAAATATATCAGATTGGATGAAACTGCAACCTTTCACTTTACTCAGGTTGCTAGATTACCATATACAGACACCCGATGTTCTGGTCCGGGCGAGGTTCGAGGTGTCAAATATATCAGATTTGATGAAACTGCAACCTATCACTTAACTCAGGTTGCAACATTACCATATACTGACCCGATATTCTAGTCCAGGCGAGGTTCGAGGTGTCAAATATATCAGATTGGATGAAACTCCAACCTATCACCTAACTCTGGTTGGAAGATTACCATATACAGACCCGATGTTCTGGTCAGGGCGAGGTTCGAGGTGTCAAATATATAAAATTGGATGAAACTGCAACCTTTCACTTTACTCAGGTTGCTAGATTACCATATACAGACACCCGATGTTCTGGTCCTGGCGAGGTTCGAGGTGTCAAATATATCAGATTTGATGAAACTGCAACCTATCACTTAACTCAGGTTGTAACATTACCATATACAAACCCGATGTTTTGGTCTGAGCGAGGTTCAAAGCGTCAAATATATCAGATTGGATGAAACTCCAACCTATCACTTAACTATGGTTGGAAGATTACCATATACAGACCTGATGTTCTGGTCCGGGCGAGGTTCGGAGTGTCAAATACATCAGATTGGATGAAACTGCAACCTATCACTTAACTCAGGTTGCTAGATTACCATATACAGACACCCAACGTTCTGGTCCGGGCGAGGTTTGAGGTTTCTAATATATCAGATTGGATGAAACTGCAACCTTTCACTTAACTCAGGTTGCAACATTACCATATACAGACCCGATGTTATGGTCCGGGCGAGGTTCGAGGTGTCAAATATATCATATTGGATGGAACTGCAAACCTATCACTTAACTATTGTTACAAGATTACCATCTACAGACCCTATGTTCTGGTCCAGGCGAGGTTCGAGGTGTCAAATATATCAGATTCGATGAAACTGCAACCTCACTTAACTCAGGTTGCAAGATTACCATATACAGACCCGATGTTCTGGTCAGGGAGAGGTTTGAGGTGTCAAATATAAAAGATTGGATGAAACTGCAACCTATCACTTAACTCAGGTTGCAAGATTAGAATATACAGAACCGATGTTCTGGTCCGGGCGAGGTTCGAGGTGTCAAATATATTAGATTGGATGAAACTACAACCTATCACTTAACTCAGGTTGCAAGATTACCATATACAGACCCGATGTTCTGGTCTGGGCGAGGTTCGAGGTGTCAAATATATCAGATTGGGTGAAACTGTAACTTATCACTTAACTCAGGTTGCAAGATTACCATATACAGACCCGGTGTTCTGGTCCAGGCGAGGTTCGAGGTGTCAAATTTATCAGATTGGAAGAAACTGCAAGCTATCACTTTACTCAGGTTGCAATATTACCATTTACAGACCCGATGTTCTCGTCTGGGCGAGGTTCGAGGTGTCAAATATATCACACTGGATGAAATTGCAACCTATCACTTAACCCAGGTTGCAAGATTACCATATACAGACCCGATGTCATGGTCCGGGCGAGGTTGGAGGTGTAAAATATATATGATTGGATGAAACGGCAACCTATCACTTAACTCAGGTAGCAAGATTACCATATACAGACCCGATGTTATGGTCCTGGCGAGGTTCTAGGTGTCAAATATATCAGATTGGATGAAACTACAACCTATCACTTAACTCAGGTTGCTAGATTACCATATACAGACACCCAATGTTCTGGTCCGGGCGAGGATCGAGGTGTCAAATATATCATATTGGATGAAACTACAACCTATCACTTAACTCAAGTTGCAACAGTACCATATACAGACCCAATGTTTTGGTCCGAGCGAGGTTCAAGGTGTTAAATATATCATATTGAATGAAACTGCAACCTATCACTTAACTCAGGTTGCAAGATTACCATATACAGACTCGATGTTCTGGTCCGGGAGAGGTTCAAGGTGTCAAATATATCAGATTGGATGAAACTGCAACCTTTCACTTTACTCAGGTTGCTAGATTACCATATACAGACACCCGATGTTCTGGTCCGGGCGAGGTTCGAGGTGTCAAATATATCAGATTTGATGAAACTGCAACCTATCACTTAACTCAGGTTGCAACATTACCATATACTGACCCGATGTTCTAGTCCAGGCGAGGTTCGAGGTGTCAAATATATCAGATTGGATGAAACTCCAACCTATCACCTAACTCTGGTTGGAAGATTACCAAATACAGACACCCAACGTTCTGGTCCGGGCGAGGTTCGAGGTGTCTAATATATCAGATTGGATGAAACTGCAACCTTTCACTTAACTCAGGTTGCAACATTACCATATACAGACCCGATGTTATAGTCCGGGCGAGGTTCGAGGTGTCAAATATAAAAGATTGGGTGAAACTGTAACCTATCACTTAACTCAGGTTGCAAGATTACAATATACAGAACCGATGTTCTGGTCAGGGAGAGGTTTGAGGTGTCAAATATAAAAGATTGGATGAAACTGCAACCTATCACGTAACTCAGGTTGCAAGATTACAATATACAGAACCGATGTTCTGGTCCGGGCGAGGTTCGAGGTGTCAAATATATTAGATTGGATGAAACTACAACCTATCACTTAACTCAGGTTGCAAGATTACCATATACAGACCCGATGTTCTGGTCTAGGCGAGGTTCGAGGTGTCAAATATATCAGATAGGGTGAAACTGTAACCTATCACTTAACTCAGGTTGCAAGATTACCATATACAGACCCGGTGTTCTGGTCCAGGCGAGGTTCGAGGTGTCAAATATATCAGATTGGAAGAAACTGCAACCTATCACTTTACTCAGGTTGCAATATTACCATTTACAGACCCGATGTTCTCGTCTGGGAGAGGTTCGAGGTGTCAAATATATCAGATTGGATGAAATTGAAACCTATCACTTAACCCAGGTTGCAAGATTACCATATACAGACCTGATGTCATGGTCCGGGCGAGGTTGGAGGTGTCAAATATATCAGATTGGATGAAACGGCAACCTATCACTTAACTCAGGTAGCAAGATTACCATATACAGACCCGATGTTATGGTCCTGGCGAGGTTCTAGGTGTCAAATATATCAGATTGGATGAAACTACAACCTATCACTTAACTCTTGTTACAAGATTACCATCTACAGACCCTATGTTCTGGTTCATGCGAGGTTCGAGGTGTCAAATATATCAGATTCGATGAAACTGCAACCTCACTTAACTCAGGTTGCAAGATTACCATATACAGACCCGATGTTCTGGTCAGGGAGAGGTTTGAGGTGTCAAATATAAAAGATTGGATGAAACTGCAACCTATCACTTAACTCAGGTTGAAAGATTACAATATACAGAACCGATGTTCTGGTCCGGGCGAGGTTCGAGGTGTCAAATATATTAGATTGGATGAAACTACAACCTATCACTTAACTCAGGTTGCAAGATTACCATATACAGACCCGATGTTCTGGTCTGGGCGAGGTTCGAGGTGTCAAATATATCAGATAGGGTGAAACTGTAACCTATCACTTAACTCAGGTTGCAAAATTACCATATACCGACCCGGTGTTCTGGTCCAGGCGAGGTTCGAGGTGTCAAATATATCAGATTGGAAGAAATTGCAACCTATCACTTTACTCAGGTTGCAATATTACCATTTACAGACCCGATGTTCTCGTCTGGGAGAGGTTCGAGGTGTCAAATATATCAGATTGGATGAAATTGCAACCTATCACTTAACTCAGGTAGCAAGATTACCATATACAGACCCGATGTTATGGTCCTGGCGAGGTTCTAGGTTTCAAATATATCAGATTGGATGAAACTACAACCTATCACTTAACTCAGGTTGCTAGATTACCATATACAGACACCCAATTTTCTGGTCCGGGCGAGGATCGAGGTGTCAAATATATCAGATTGGATGAAACTACAACCTATCACTTAACTCAAGTTGCAACATTACCATATAAAGACCCAATGTTTTGGTCCGAGCGAGGTTCAAGGTATTAAATATATCATATTGAATGAAACTGCAACCTATCACTTAACTCAGGTTGCAAGATTACCATATACAGACTCGATGTTCTGGTCCGGGAGAGGTTCAAGGTGTCAAATATATCAGATTGGATGAAACTGCAACCTTTCACTTTACTCAGGTTGCTAGATTACCATATACAGACACCCGATGTTCTGGTCCGGGCGAGGTTCGAGGTGTCAAATATATCAGATTTGATGAAACTGCAACCTATCACTTAACTCAGGTTGCAACATTACCATATACTGACCCGATGTTCTAGTCCAGGCGAGGTTCGAGGTGTCAAATATATCAGATTGGATGAAACTCCAACCTATCACCTAACTCTGGTTGGAAGATTACCAAATACAGACCCGATGTTCTGGTCAGGGCGAGGTTCGAGGTGTCAAATATATCAGACAGGGTGAAACTGTAACCTATCACTTAACTCAGGTTGCAAGATTACCTTATACAGACCTGGTGTTCTGTTCCAGGCGAGGTTCGAGGTGTTAAATATATCAGATTGGATGAAACTGCAACCTTTCACTTAACTCAGGTTCCAAGATTACCATATACAGACCCGATGTTCTAGTCCGAGCGAGGTCCGAGGGGTCAAATATATCAGATCGGATAAAACTGCAACCTATCACTTAACTCAGGTAGCAAGATTACCATATACAGACCCGATGTTCTGGTCCGGGCTAGGTTCGAGGTGTCAAATATATCATATTGGATGGAACTGAAACCTATCACTTAACTCTTGTTGCAAGATTACCATCTACAGACCCAATGTTCTGGTCCAAGCGAGGTTCGATGTGTCAAATATATTAGATTGAATGAAACTGCAACCTCACTTAACTCAGGTTGCAAGATTACCATATACAGACCCGATGTTCTGGTCAGGGCGAGGTTCGAGGTGTCAAATATATAAGATTGGATGAAACTGCAACCTATCACTTAACTCAGGTTGCAAGATTACCATATACAGACCCGATGTTCTGGTCCGGGCGAGGTTCGAGGTGTCAAATATATCAGATTGGATGAAACTTTAACTTATCACTTGACTCAGGTAGCAAGATTACCATATACAGACCCGGTGTTCTGGTCCAGGCGAGGTTCGAGGTGTCAAATATATCAGATTGGAAGAAACTGCAACCTATCACTTATCTCAGGTTGCAATATTACCATTTAAAGACCCGATGTTCTCGTCTAGGAGAGGTTAGAGGTGTCAAATATATCAGATTGGATGAAACTGCAACTTATCACTTAACTCAGGTAGCAAGATTACCATATACAGACCCGATGTTCTGGTCCGGGCGAGGTTCGAGGTGTCAAATATATCATATTGGATGGAACTGCAACCTATCAGTTAACTCTTTTTGCAAGATTACCATCTACAGACCCGATGTTCTGGTCCAGGCGAGGTTCGAGGTGTCAAATATATCAGATTGAATGAAACTGCAACCTCACTTAACTCAGGTTGCAAAATTACCCTATACAGACCTGATGTTCTGGTCAGGGCGAGCGTTGAGGTGTCAAATATATAAGATTGGATGAAACTGCAACCTATCACTTAACTCAGGTTGCAAGATTACTTTATACAGACCCTATGTTCTGGTCCGGGCTAGGTTCGAGGTGTCAAATACATCAGATTGGATGAAACTGCAACTTATCACTTAACTCAGGTTGCTAGATTACCATATACAAACACCTAATGTTCTGGTCTGGGCGAGGTTCGAAGTGTCTAATATATCAAATTGGATGAAACTGCAACCTATCACTTAACTCAGGTTGAAACATTACCATATATAGACCCGATGTTTTGGTCCGAGCGAGGTTCAAGGTGTCAAATATATCATAATGGATGAAACTGCAACCTATCACTTAACTCAGGTTGCAAGATTACCATATACAGACCCGATGTTCTGGTCCAGGCGAGGTTCGAGATGTCAAATATATCAGATTGGATGAAACTGCAACCTATCACTTAACTCAGGTTGCTAGATTACCATATACAGACACCCGATGTTTTGGTCTGGGCGAGGTTCGAGGTGTCAAATATATCAGATTTGATGAAACTGCAACCTATCATTTAACTTAGGTTGCAACATTACCATATACAAACCCGATGTTTTGGTCTGAGCGAGGTTCAAAGCGTCAAATATATCAGATTGGATGAAACTCCAACCTATCACTTAACTATGGTTGGAAGATTACCATATACAAACCTGATGTTCTGGTCCGGGCGAGGTTCGGAGTGTCAAATACATCAGATTGGATGAAACTGCAACCTATCACTTAACTCAGGTTGCTAGATTACCATATACAGACACCCAACGTTCTGGTCCGGGCGAGGTTCGAGGTGTCTAATATATCAGATTGGATGAAACTGCAACCTTTCACTTAACTCAGGTTGCAACATTACCATATACAGACCCGATGTTATGGTCCGGGCGAGGTTCGAGGTGTCAAATATATCATATTGGATGGAACTGCAAACCTATCACTTAACTCTTGTTACAAGATTACCATCTACAGACCCTATGTTCTGGTTCATGCGAGGTTCGAGGTGTCAAATATATCAGATTCGATGAAACTGCAACCTCACTTAACTCAGGTTGCAAGATTACCATATACAGACCCGATGTTCTGGTCAGGGAGAGGTTTGAGGTGTCAAATATAAAAGATTGGATGAAACTGCAACCTATCACTTAACTCAGGTTGAAAGATTACAATATACAGAACCGATGTTCTGGTCCGGGCGAGGTTCGAGGTGTCAAATATATTAGATTGGATGAAACTACAACCTATCACTTAACTCAGGTTGCAAGATTACCATATACAGACCCGATGTTCTGGTCTGGGCGAGGTTCGAGGTGTCAAATATATCAGATAGGGTGAAACTGTAACCTATCACTTAACTCAGGTTGCAAAATTACCATATACCGACCCGGTGTTCTGGTCCAGGCGAGGTTCGAGGTGTCAAATATATCAGATTGGATGAAATTGAAACCTATCACTTAACCCAGGTTGCAAGATTACCATATACAGACCTGATGTCATGGTCCGGGCGAGGTTGGAGGTGTCAAATATATCAGATTGGATGAAACGGCAACCTATCACTTAACTCAGGTAGCAAGATTACCATATACAGACCCGATGTTATGGTCCTGGCGAGGTTCTAGGTGTCAAATATATCAGATTGGATGAAACTACAACCTATCACTTAACTCAGGTTGCTAGATTACCATATACAGACACCCAATTTTCTGGTCCGGGCGAGGATCGAGGTGTCAAATATATTAGATTGGATGAAACTACAACCTATCACTTAACTCAAGTTGCAACATTACCATATACAGACCCAATGTTTTGGTCCGAGAGAGGTTCAAGGTGTTAAATATATCATATTGAATGAAACTGCAACCTATCACTTAACTCAGGTTGCAAGATTACCATATACAGACTCGATGTTCTGGTCCGGGAGAGGTTCAAGGTGTCAAATATATCAGATTGGATGAAACTGCAACCTTTCACTTTACTCAGGTTGCTAGATTACCATATACAGACACCCGATGTTCTGGTCCGGGCGAGGTTCGAGGTGTCAAATATATCAGATTTGATGAAACTGCAACCTATCACTTAACTCAGGTTGCAACATTACCATATACTGACCCGATATTCTAGTCCAGGCGAGGTTCGAGGTGTCAAATATATCAGATTGGATGAAACTCCAACCTATCACCTAACTCTGGTTGGAAGATTACCATATACAGACCCGATGTTCTGGTCAGGGCGAGGTTCGAGGTGTCAAATATATAAAATTGGATGAAACTGCAACCTTTCACTTTACTCAGGTTGCTAGATTACCATATACAGACACCCGATGTTCTGGTCCTGGCGAGGTTCGAGGTGTCAAATATATCAGATTTGATGAAACTGCAACCTATCACTTAACTCAGGTTGTAACATTACCATATACAAACCCGATGTTTTGGTCTGAGCGAGGTTCAAAGCGTCAAATATATCAGATTGGATGAAACTCCAACCTATCACTTAACTATGGTTGGAAGATTACCATATACAGACCTGATGTTCTGGTCCGGGCGAGGTTCGGAGTGTCAAATACATCAGATTGGATGAAACTGCAACCTATCACTTAACTCAGGTTCCTAGATTACCATATACAGACACCCAACGTTCTGGTCCGGGCGAGGTTCGAGGTGTCTAATATATCAGATTGGATGAAACTGCAACCTTTCACTTAACTCAGGTTGCAACATTACCATATACAGACCCGATGTTATGGTCCGGGCGAGGTTCGAGGTGTCAAATATATCATATTGGATGGAACTGCAAACCTATCACTTAACTCTTGTTACAAGATTACCATCTACAGACCCTATGTTCTGGTCCAGGCGAGGTTCGAGGTGTCAAATATATCAGATTCGATGAAACTGCAACCTCACTTAACTCAGGTTGCAAGATTACCATATACAGACCCGATGTTCTGGTCAGGGAGAGGTTTGAGGTGTCAAATATAAAAGATTGGATGAAACTGCAACCTATCACTTAACTCAGTTTGCAAGATTACAATATACAGAACCGATGTTCTGGTCCGGGCGAGGTTCGAGGTGTCAAATATATTAGATTGGATGAAACTACAACCTATCACTTAACTCAGGTTGCAAGATTACCATATACAGACCCGATGTTCTGGTCTGGGCGAGGTTCGAGGTGTCAAATATATCAGATTGGGTGAAACTGTAACTTATCACTTAACTCAGGTTGCAAGATTACCATATACAGACCCGGTGTTCTGGTCCAGGCGAGGTTCGAGGTGTCAAATTTATCAGATTGGAAGAAACTGCAAGCTATCACTTTACTCAGGTTGCAATATTACCATTTACAGACCCGATGTTCTCGTCTGGGCGAGGTTCGAGGTGTCAAATATATCACACTGGATGAAATTGCAACCTATCACTTAACCCAGGTTGCAAGATTACCATATACAGACCCGATGTCATGGTCCGGGCGAGGTTGGAGGTGTAAAATATATATGATTGGATGAAACGGCAACCTATCACTTAACTCAGGTAGCAAGATTACCATATACAGACCCGATGTTATGGTCCTGGCGAGGTTCTAGGTGTCAAATATATCAGATTGGATGAAACTACAACCTATCACTTAACTCAGGTTGCTAGATTACCATATACAGACACCCAATGTTCTGGTCCGGGCGAGGATCGAGGTGTCAAATATATCAGATTGGATGAAACTACAACCTATCACTTAACTCAAGTTGCAACATTACCATATACAGACCCAATGTTTTGGTCCGAGCGAGGTTCAAGGTGTTAAATATATCATATTGAATTAAACTGCAACCTATCACTTAACTCAGGTTGCAAGATTACCATATACAGACTCGATGTTCTGGTCCGGGAGAGGTTCAAGGTGTCAAATATATCAGATTTGAAGAAACTGCAACCTATCACTTAACTCAGGTTGCAATATTACCATATACAGACCATATGTTCTGGTCCGGGCGAGGTTCGAGGTGTCAACTATATCAGATTGGATGAAACTCCAACCTATCACTTAACTATGGTTGGAAGATTACCATATACAGACCTGATGTTCTGGTCCGGGCGAGGTTCGGAGTGTCAAATACATCAGATTGGATGAAACTGCAACCTATCACTTAACTCAGGTTGCTAGATTACCATATACAGACACCCAACGTTCTGGTCCGGGCGAGGTTCTAGGTGTCTAATATATCAGATTGGATGAAACTGCAACCTTTCACTTAACTCAGGTTGCAACATTACCATATACAGACCCGATGTTATGGTCCGGGCGAGGTTCGAGGTGTCAAATATATCATATTGGATGGAACTGCAAACCTATCACTTAACTCTTGTTACAAGATTACCATCTACAGATCCTATGTTCTGGTCCAGGCGAGGTTCGAGGTGTCAAATATATCAGATTCGATGAAACTGCAACCTCACTTAACTCAGGTTGCAAGATTACCATATACAGACCCGATGTTCTGGTCAGGGAGAGGTTTGAGGTGTCAAATATAAAAGATTGGATGAAACTGCAACCTATCACTTAACTCAGGTTGCAAGATTAGAATATACAGAACCGATGTTCTGGTCCGGGCGAGGTTCGAGGTGTCAAATATATTAGATTGGATGAAACTACAACCTATCACTTAACTCAGGTTGCAAGATTACCATATACAGACCCGATGTTCTGGTCTGGGCGAGGTTCGAGGTGTCAAATATATCAGATTGGGTGAAACTGTATCCTATCACTTAACTCAGGTTGCAAGATTACCATATACAGACCCGGTGTTCTGGTCCAGGAGAGGTTCGAGGTGTCAAATTTATCAGATTGGAAGAAACTGCAACCTATCACTTTACTCAGGTTGCAATATTACCATTTACAGACCCGATGTTCTCGTCTGGGCGAGGTTCGAGGTGTCAAATATATCAGATTGGATGAAATTGCAACCTATCACTTAACCCAGGTTGCAAGATTACCATATACAGACCCGATGTCATGGTCCGGGCGAGGTTGGAGGTGTCAAATATATCAGATTGGATGAAACAGCAACCTATCACTTAACTCAGGTAGCAAGATTACCATATACATACCCGATGTTATGGTCCTGGCGAGGTTCTAGGTGTCAAATATATCAGATTGGATGAAACTACAACCTATCACTTAACTCAGGTTGCTAGATTACCATATACAGACACCCAATGTTCTGGTCCGGGCGAGGATCGAGGTGTCAAATATATCATATTGGATGAAACTACAACCTATCACTTAACTCAAGTTGCAACAGTACCATATACAGACCCAATGTTTTGGTCCGAGCGAGGTTCAAGGTGTTAAATATATCATATTGAATGAAACTGCAACCTATCACTTAACTCAGGTTGCAAGATTACCATATACAGACTCGATGTTCTGGTCCGGGAGAGGTTTAAGGTGTCAAATATATCAGATTGGATGAAACTGCAACCTTTCAGTTAACTCTTTTTGCAAGATTACCATCTACAGACCCGATGTTCTGGTCCAGGCGAGGTTCGAGGTGTCAAATATATCAGATTGGATGAAACTGCAACTTATCACTTAACTCATGTAGCAAGATTACCATATACAGACCCGATTTTCTGGTCCGGGCGAGGTTCGAGGTGTCAAATATATCATATTGGATGGAACTGCAACCTATCAGTTAACTCTTTTTGCAAGATTACCATTTACAGACCCGATGTTCTGGTCCAGGCGAGGTTCGAGGTGTCAAATATATCAGATTGAATGAAACTGCAACCTCACTTAACTCAGGTTGCAAAATTACCATATACAGACCTGATGTTCTGGTCAGGGCGAGCGTTGAGGTGTCAAATATATAAGATTGGATGAAACTGCAACCTATCACTTAACTCAGGTTGCAAGATTACTTTATACAGACCCTATGTTCTGGTCCGGGCGAGGTTCGAGGTGTCAAATACATCAGATTGGATGAAACTGCAACTTATCACTTAACTAAGGTTGCTAGATTACCATATACAAACACCTAATGTTCTGGTCTGGGCGAGGTTCGAAGTGTCTAATATATCAGATTGGATGAAACTGCAACCTATCACTTAACTCAGGTTGAAAAATTACCATATATAGACCCGATGTTTTGGTCCGAGCGAGGTTCAAGGTGTCAAATATATCATAATGGATGAAACTGCAACCTATCACTTAACTCAGGTTGCAAGATTACCATATACAGACCCGATGTTCTTGTCCAGGCGAGGTTCGAGGTGTCAAATATATCAGATTGGATGAAACTGCAACCTATCACTTAACTCAGGTTG
>NW_020618825.1:2439508-2447414 GCF_003573695.1 Papaver somniferum
AACATTACCATATACAAACCCGATGTTTTGGTCTGAGCGAGGTTCAAAGCGTCAAATATATCAGATTGGATGAAACTCCAACCTATCACTTAACTATGGTTGGAAGATTACCATATACAGACCTGATGTTCTGGTCCGGGCGAGGTTCGGAGTGTCAAATACATCAGATTGGATGAAACTGCAACCTATCACTTAACTCAGGTTCCTAGATTACCATATACAGACACCCAACGTTCTGGTCCGGGCGAGGTTCGAGGTGTCTAATATATCAGATTGGATGAAACTGCAACCTTTCACTTAACTCAGGTTGCAACATTACCATATACAGACCCGATGTTATGGTCCGGGCGAGGTTCGAGGTGTCAAATATATCATATTGGATGGAACTGCAAACCTATCACTTAACTCTTGTTACAAGATTACCATCTACAGATCCTATGTTCTGGTCCAGGCGAGGTTCGAGGTGTCAAATTTATCAGATTGGAAGAAACTGCAACCTATCACTTTACTCAGGTTGCAATATTACCATTTACAGACCCGATGTTCTCGTCTGGGCGAGGTTCGAGGTGTCAAATATAAAAGATTGGATGAAATTGCAACCTATCACTTAACCCAGGTTGCAAGATTACCATATACAGAACCGATGTCATGGTCCGGGCGAGGTTCGAGGTGTCAAATATATCAGATTGGATGAAACTACAACCTATCACTTAACTCAGGTTGCTAGATTACCATATACAGACACCCAATGTTCTGGTCCGGGCGAGGATCGAGGTGTCAAATATATCAGATTGGATGAAACTACAACCTATCACTTAACTCAAGTTGCAACATTACCATATACAGACCCAATGTTTTGGTCCGAGCGAGGTTCAAGGTGTTAAATATATCATATTGAATGAAACTGCAACCTATCACTTAACTCAGGTTGCAAGATTACCATATACAGACTCGATATTCTGGTCCGGGAGAGGTTCAAGGTATCAAATATATCAGATTGGATGAAACTGCAACCTTTCAGTTTACTCAGGTTGCTAGATTACCATATACAGACACCCGATGTTCTGGTCCGGGCGAGGTTCGAGGTGTCAAATATATCAGATTTGATGAAACTGCAACCTATCACTTAACTCAGGTTGCAACATTACCATATACTGACCCGATGTTCTGGTCCAGGCGAGGTTCAAGGTGTCAAATATATCAGATTGGATGAAACTCCAACCTATCAACTAACTCTGGTTGGAAGATTACCATATACAGACCCGATGTTCTGGTCAGGGCGAGGTTCGAGGTGCCAAATATATAAGATTGGATGAAACTGCAACCTATCACTTGACTCAGGTTGCAAGATTGCCATATACAGACCCGATGTTCTGGTCCGGGCGAGGTTCTTGGTGTCAAATATATCATATTGGATGAAACTGTAACCTATCACTTAACTCAGGTTGCAAGATTACCTTATATAGACCCGGTGTTCTGTTCCAGGCGAGGTTCGAGGTGTCAAATATATCAGATTGGATGAAACTACAACCTATCACTTAACTCAGGTTGCCAGATTACCATATACAGACACCCAATGTTCTGGTCCGGGGGAGGATCGAGGTGTCAAATATATCAGATTGGATGAAACTACAACCTACCACTTAACTCAAGTTGCAAAATTACCATAAACAGACCCAATGTTTTGGTCCGAGCGAGGTTCAAGGTGTTAAATATATCATATTGAATGAAACTGCAACCTATCACTTAACTCAGGTTGCAAAATTACCATATACAGACTCGATGTTCTGGTCCGGGAGAGGTTCAAGGTGTCAAATATATCAGATTGGATGAAACTGCAACCTTTCAGTTTACTCAGGTTGCTAGATTACCATATACAGACACCCGATGTTCTGGTCCGGGCGAGGTTCGAGGTGTCAAATATATCAGATTTGATGAAACTGCAACCTATCACTTAACTCAGGTTGAAACATTACCATATACTGACCCGATGTTCTGGTCCAGGCGAGGTTCAAGGTGTCAAATATATCAGATTGGATGAAACTCCAACCTATCACCTAACTCTGGTTGGAAGATTACCATATACAGACCCGATGTTCTAGTCAGGGGGAGGTTCAAGGTGTCAAATATATCAGATTGGATGAAACTGCAACCTTTCAGTTTACTCAGGTTGCTAGATTACATATACAGACACCCGATGTTCTGGTCCGGGCGAGGTTCGAGGTGTCAAATATATCAGATTTGATGAAACTGCAACCTATCACTTAACTCAGGTTGCAACATTACCATATACTGACCCGATGTTCTGGTCCAGGCGAGGTTCAAGGTGTCAAATATATCAGATTGGATGAAACTCCAACCTATAACCTAACTCTGGTTGGAAGATTACCATATACAGACCCGATGTTCTGGTCAGGGCGAGGTTCGAGGTGTCAAATATATAAGATTGGATGAAACTGCAACCTATCACTTAACTCAGGTTGCAAGATTACCATATACAGACCCGATGTTCTGGTCCGGGCGAGGTTCTTGGTGTCAAATATATCATATTGGATGAAACTGTAACCTATCACTTAACTCAGGTTGCAAGATTACCTTATACAGACCTGGTGTTCTGTTCCAGGCGAGGTTCGAGGTGTCAAATATATCAGATTGGATGAAACTGCAACCTATCACTTAACTCAGGTTGCAAGATTACCATATACAGACCCGATGTTCTAGTCCGAGCGAGGTCCGAGGTGTCAAATATATCAGATTGGATAAAACTGCAACCTATCACTTAACTCAGGTAGCAAGATTACCATATACAGACCCGATGTTCTGGTCCGGGCTAGGTTCGAGGTGTCAAATATATCATATTGGATGGAACTGCAACCTATCACTTAACTCTTGTTGCAAGATTACCATCTACAGACCCAATGTTCTGGTCCAAGCGAGGTTCGATGTATCAAATATATTAGATTGAATGAAACTGCAACCTCACTTAACTCAGGTTGCAAGATTACCATATACAGACCCGTTGTTCTGGTCCGGGCGAGGTTTGAGGTGTCAAATATATCATATTGGATGGAACTGCAACCTATCACTTAACTCTTATTGCAAGATTACCATCTACAGACCCGATGTTCTGGTCAGGACGAGGTTTGAGGTGTCAAATATATAAGATTGGATGAAACTGCAACCTATCACTTAACTCAGGTTGCAAGATTACCATATACATACCCGATGTTCTGGTCCGGGCGAGGTTCGAGGTGTCAAATATATCAGATTGGATGAAACTGCAACCTATCATTTAACTCATGTTGCAAGATTACCATATACAGACCCGATGTTCTGGTCCGAGCGAGGGTAGAGGTGTCAAATATATCAGATCGGATGAAACTGCAACCTATCACTTAACTCAGGTAGCAAGATTACCATATATAGACCCGATGTTCTGGTCCGGGCGAGGTTCTAGGTGTCAAATATATCAGATTAGATGAAACTGCAACCTATCACTTAACTCAGGTTGCAAGATTACCATATACAGACACCCAATGTTCTGGTCCGGGCGAGGTTCGAGGTGTCAAATATATCATATTGGATGAAACTGTGACCTATCACTTAACTCTTATTGCAAGATTACCATCTACAGACCCGATGTTCTGGTCAGGGCGAGGTTTGAGGTGTCAAATATATTAGATTGGATGAAACTTCAACCTATCACTTAACTTAGGTTGCAAGATTACCATATACAGACCCGATGTTCTGGTCCGGGCGAGGTTCGAGGTGTCAAATATATCATATTGGATGAAACTGCAACCTATCACTTAACTCAGGTTGCAAGATTACCATATACAAACCCGGTGTTCTGGTCAACGCGAGGTTCGAGGTGTCAAATATATCATATTGGATGAATCTGCAACCTATCACTTAACTCAGGTTGCAAGATTACCATGTACAGACCCGATGTTCTGGTCCGTGCGAGGTTAGAGGTGTTAAATATATCAGATCGGATGAAACTGCAACCTATCACTTAACTCAGGTAGCAAGATTACCATATACAGACCCGATGTTCTGGTCCGGGCGAGGTTGTAGGTGTAAAATATATCAGATTGGATGAAACTGCAACCTATCACTTAACTCAGGTTGCAAGATTACCATATATAAACACCCAATGTTTTGGTCCGGGCGAGGTTCGAGGTGTCGAATATATCAGATTAGATGAAACTGCAACCTATCACTTAACTCAGGTTGAAACATTACCATATACATACTCGATGTTTTGGTCCGAGTGAGGTTCAAGGTGTCAAATATATCAGATTGGATGAAACTGCAACCTCACTAACTCAGGTTGCAAGATTACCATATACAGACCCGATGTTCTGGTCAGGGCGAGGTTTGAGGTATCAAATATATAAGATTGGATGGAACTGCAACCTATCACTTAACTCAGGTAGCAAGATTACCATTACATCCCGATGTTCTGGTCTGGGCAAGGTTCGAGGTGTCAAATATATCATATTGGATGAAATGGCAACCTATCACGTAACTGTTGTTGCAAGATTGCCATATACAGACCTGATGTTCTGGTCCAGGCGAGGTTCGAGGTGTCAAATATATCAGATTGGATAAAACTGCAATCTATCACTTAACTCTGGCTGCAAGATTACGATATACATACCCGATGTTCTGGTTTCGGCGAGGTTTGAGGTGTCAAATATATCAGATTGGATGAAACTGCAACTTATCACTTAACTCAGGTTGCAAGATTACTATATACAGACCAATGTAGTCGATCTCGGATTCCAGTTTGTCTCGGTCCCGAGCGAGACACTGGTACAACGTTGTCTCGGGGAGATTCCGTTTCCAAATCTCGGTGTAATCTCGGTTCCAACTTTTATATATATAATTAAACCATGGTCCCAAAAAATTTCTCAATGTTTTCAGATACCTGTTGCTGTTGTATGCATATGAACTGGAGTATAATTTACTTGAGTAATGGCCTTCTAATTAAAAAGTATGGTTGCTTTTCATCATCAACACCTTTTGATTGTTCAAGTATATACTAGTAGAACATGTACATGCATACAAGAGAAAGTTAGAGAATCTTTAGTCGCAGAAGTTACGTGATATTGCGTGGATGTAGGTAACGGTGTCGATGAATGACTGACAGAGTCCCCATAAAATGATGATAAAATGGTGTTGCTGTTGGTTTAGTCGGTGGTTGGGTTACCTATTGAGTCCAAGACGGCAAACAAATGAACCAGAAGAGATAAAAAGGTGGCGTTAAGAGTGAAAGATAGTCTTTTACCTGTTAACTCTAACAACTTTTTTTCTTTTTCCCTGTGCATGACCTCGGCCGGAATTCCGGTTCATTTTGTCCAATCTCGGTCGGAATTTCGGTTACTTCCCGGTTATTTTTCGTCTCGGCGGAAAGTTGCATTTCGTGTTACGTTGGTCCGGAAACGGAATTTCCGGCGGAATTCCGGCTGGGATGGCCGAAATTGACTACATTGATACAGACCCGATGTTCTGGTCCGGGCGAGGTTCGAGGTGTCAAATATATCATATTGGATGGAACTGCAACCTATCACTTAACTCTTGTTACAAGATTACCATCTACAGACCCGATGTTCTGGTCCAGGCGAGGTTCGAGGTGTCACATATATCAGATTGGATGAAACTCCAACCTCACTTAACTCAGGTAGCAAGATTCCCATATACAGACCCGATTTTCTGGTCCGGGCGAAGTTCGAGGTGTCAAATATATCATATTGGATGAAACTACAACCTATCACTTAACTCAAGTTTCAACATTAACATATAAAGACCCGATGTTTTGGTCCTAGCGAGGTTCAAGGTGTCAAATATATCATATTGAATGAAACTGCAACCTATCACTTAACTCAGGTTGCAAGATTACCATATACAGACCCGATGTTCTGGTCCGGGCGAGGTTCGAGGTGTCAAATATATCAGATTGGCCGAAACTGCAACCTATCACTTAACTCAGGTTGCAAGATTACCATATACAGACCCGATGTTCTGGTCTGGGCGAGGTTCGAGGTGTCAAATATATCAGATTGGGTGAAACTGTAACCTATCACTTAACTCAGGTTGCAAGATTACCATATACAGACCCGGTGTTCTGGTCCAGGCGAGGTTCGAGGTGTCAAATTTATCAGATTGGAAGAAACTGCAACCTATCACTTTACTCAGGTTGCAATATTACCATTTACAGACCCGATGTTCTCATCTGGGCGAGGTTCGAGGTGTCAAATATATCAGATTGGATGAAATTGCAACCTATCACTTAACCCAGGTTGCAAGATTATCATATACAGACCCGATGTCATGGTCCGGGCGAGGTTGGAGGTGTCAAATATATCAGATTGGATGAAACGGCAACCTATCACTTAACTCAGGTAGCAAGATTACCATATACATACCCGATGTTATGGTCCTGGCGAGGTTCTAGGTGTCAACTATATCAGATTGGATGAAACTACAACCTATCACTTAACTCAGGTTGCTAGATTACCATATACAGACACCCGATGTTCTGGTCCGGGCGAGGTTCGAGGTGTCAAATATATCAGATTTGATGAAACTGCAACCTATCACTTAACTCAGGTTGCAACATTACCATATACTGACCCGATGTTCTGGTCCAGGCGAGGTTCAAGGTGTCAAATATATCAGATTGGATGAAACTCCAACCTATCACCTAACTATGGTTGGAAGATTACCATATAAAGACCCGATGTTCTGGTCAGGGAGAGGTTCGAGGTGTCAAATATATAAGATTGGATGAAACTGCAACCTATCACTTAACTCAGGTTGCAAGATTACCTTATACAGACCCGGTGTTCTGTTCCAGGCGAGGTTCGAGGTGTCAAATATATAAGATTGGATGAAACTGCAACCTATCACTTAACTCAGGTTGCAAGATTACCATATACAGACCCGATGTTCTGGTCCGGGCGAGGTTCTTGGTGTCAAATATATCATATTGGATGAAACTGTAACCTATCACTTAACTCAGGTTGCAAGATTACCTTATACAGACCTGGTGTTCTGTTCCAGGCGAGGTTCGAGGTGTCAAATATATAAGATTGGATGAAACTGCAACCTATCACTTAACTCAGGTTGCAAGATTACCATATACAGACCCGATGTTCTAGTCCGAGCGAGGTCCGAGGTGTCAAATATATCAGATTGGATAAAACTGCAACCTATCACTTAACTCAGGTAGCAAGAATACATATACAGACCCGATGTTCTGGTCCGGGCTAGGTTCGAGGTGTCAAATATATCATATTGGATGGAACTGCAACCTATCACTTAACTCTTGTTGCAAGATTACCATCTACAGACCCAATGTTCTGGTCCAAGCGAGGTTCGATGTGTCAAATATATTAGATTGAATGAAACTGCAACCTCACTTAACTCAGGTTGCAAGATTACCATATACAGACCCGATGTTCTGGTCCGGGCGAGGTTCGAGGTGTCAAATATATCATATTGGATGGAACTGCAACCTATCACTTAACTCTTATTGCAAGATTACCATCTACAGACCCGATGTTCTGGTCCGAGCGAGGGTAGAGGTGTCAAATATATCAGATCGGATGAAACTGCAAACTATCACTTAACTCAGGTAGCAAGATTACCATATATAGACCCGATGTTCTAGTCCGGGAAAGGTTCTAGGTGTCAAATATATCATATTAGATGAAACTGCAACCTATCACTTATCTCAGGTTGCAAGATTACCATATACAGACACCCAATGTTCTGGTCCGGGCGAGGTTCGAGGTGTCAAATATATCATATTGGATGAAACTGCGACCTATCACTTAACTCTTATTGCAAGATTACCATCTACAGACCCGATGTTCTGGTCAGGGCGAGGTTTGAGGTG
>NW_020618825.1:2447453-2462710 GCF_003573695.1 Papaver somniferum
GGATGAAACTGCAACCTATCACTTAACTCAGGTAGCAAGATTACCATATACAGACCCGATGTTCTGGTCCGGGCGAGGTTCTAGGTGTCAAATATATCAGATTGGATGAAACTGCAACCTATCACTTAACTCAGGTTGCAAGATTACCATATATAAACACCCAATGTTCTGGTCTGGGCGAGGTTCGAGGTGTCGAATATATCAGATTAGATGAAACTGCAACCTATCACTTAACTCAGGTTGCAAAATTACCATAAACATACTCGATGTTTTGGTCCGAGTGAGGTTCAAGGTGTGAAATATATCAGATTGGATGAAACTGCAACCTCACTAACTCAGGTTGCAAGATTACCATATACAGACCCGATGTTCTGGTCAGGGGGAGGTTTGAGGTATCAAATATATAAGATTGGATGAAACTGCAACCTATCACTTAACTCAGGTAGCAAGATTACCATTACATCCCGATGTTCTGGTCTGGGCAAGGTTCGAGGTGTCAAATATATCATATTGGATGAAATGGCAACCTATCACGTAACTGTTTTTGCAAGATTGCCATATACAGACCTGATGTTCTGGTCCAGGCGAGGTTCGAGGTGTCAAATATATCAGATTGGATAAAACTGCAATCTATCACTTAACTCTGGCTGCAAGATTACGATATACATACCCGATGTTCTGGTTTCGGCGAGGTTTGAGGTGTCAAATATATCAGATTGGATGAAACTGCAACTTATCACTTAACTCAGGTTGCAAGATTACCATATACAGACCAATGTAGTCGATCTCGGATTCCGGTTTGTCTCGGTCCCGAGCGAGACACTGGTACAACGTTTTCTCGGGGAGATTCCGTTTCCAAATCTCGGTGTAATCTCGGTTCCAACTTTTATATATATAATTAAACCATGGTCCCAAAAAAGTTCTCAATGTTTTCAGATACCTGTTGCTGTTGTATGCATATGAACTGGAGTATAATTTACTTGAGTAATGGCCTTCTAATTAAAAAGTATGGTTGCTTTTCATCATCAACACCTTTTGATTGTTCAAGTATATACTAGTAGAACATGTACATGCATACAAGAGAAAGTTAGAGAATCTTTAGTCGCAGAAGTTACGTGATATTGCATGGATGTAGGTAACGGTGTCGATGAATGACTGACAGAGTCCCCATAAAATGATGATAAGATGGTGTTGCTGTTGGTTTAGTCGGTGGTTGGGTTACCTATTGAGTCCAAGACGGAAAACAAATGAACTAGAAGAGATAAAAAGGTGGCGTTAAGAGTGAAAGATCGTCTTTTACCTGTTAACTCTAACAACTTTTTTTCTTTTTCCCTGTGCATGACCTCGGCCGGAATTCCGGTTCATTTTGTCCAATCTCGGTCGGAATTTCGGTTACTTCCCGGTTATTTTTCGTCTCGGCGGAAAGTTGCATTTCGTGTTACGTTGGTCCGGAAACGGAATTTCCGGCTGGGATGGCCGAAATTGACTACATTGATACAGACCCGATGTTCTGGTCCGGGCGAGGTTCGAGGTGTCAAATATATCATATTGGATGGAACTGCAACCTATCACTTAACTCTTGTTACAAGATTACCATCTACAGACCCGATGTTCTGGTCCAGGCGAGGTTCGAGGTGTCACATATATCAGATTGGATGAAACTGCAACCTCACTTAACTCAGGTAGCAAGATTACCATATACAGACCCGATTTTCTGGTCCGGGCGAAGTTCGAGGTGTCAAATATATTAGATTGGATGAAACTGCAACCTATCACTTAACTCAGGTTGCAAGATTACCATATACAGACCCAGTGTTCTGGTCCAGGCGAGGTTCGAGCTGTCAAATATATCAGATTGGATGAAACTGCAACCTATCACTGAACTCAGGTTGCAAGATTACCATATACAAACCCGATGTTCTGGTCGAGCGAGGTTCGAGGTGTGAAATATATCAGATCGGATGAAACTGCAACCTATCACTTAACTCAGGTAGCAAGATTACCATATATAGACCCGATGTTCTAGTCCGGGCGAGGTTCTAGGTGTCAAATATATCATATTGGATGAAACTGCAACATATCACTTAACTCAGGTTGCTAGATTACCATATACAGACACCCATTGTTCTGGTCCGTGCGAGGTTCGAGGTGTCGAATATATCAGATTGGATGAAACTGCAACCTATCACTTAACTCAGGTTGCAACATTACCATATACATACCCGATGTTTTGGTCTGAGCGAGGTTCAAGGTGTCAAATATATCAGATTGGATGAAACTGCAACCTCACTAACTCAGGTTGCAAGATTACCATATACAGACCCGATGTTCTGGTCAGGGCGAGGTTTGAGGTGTCAAATATATAAGATTGGATGAAACTGCAACCTATCACTTAACTCAGGTAGCAAGATTACCATTACATCCCTATTTTCTGGTCCGGGCGAGGTTCGAGGTGTCAAATATATCATATTGGATGAAATGACAACCTATCACGTAACTTTTGTTGCAAGATTACCATATACAGACCTGATGTTCTGGTCCAAGTGAGGTTCGAGGTGTCAAATATATCATATTGGATGAAACTGCAACCTATCACTTAACTCTTATTGCAAGATTACCATCTACATACCCGATGTTCTGGTCAGGGCGAGGTTTGAGGTTTCAAATATATAAGATTGGATGAAACTGCAACCTATCGCATAACTTAGGTTGCAGGATTACCATATACAGACCCGATGTTCTGGTCCGGGAGAGGTTCGAGGTGTCAAATATATCATATTGGATGAAACTGCAACTTATCACTTAACTCAGGTTGCAATATTACCATATACAGACCCGGTATTTTGGTCCACGCGAGGTTCGAGGTGTCAAATATATCAGATTAGATGAATCTGCAACCTATCACTTAACTCAGGTTGCAATATTACCATGTACAGACCCGATGTTCTGGTACGTGCGAGGTTAGAGGTGTTAAATATATCAGATCGGATGAAACTGCAACCTATCACTTAACTCAGGTAGCAAGATTACCATATACAGACCCGATGTTCTGGTCCGGGCGAGGTTCTAGGTGTCAAATATATCAGATTGGATGAAACTGCAACCTATCACTTAACTCAGGTTGCAAGATTACCATATATAGACACCCAATGTTCTGGTCCGGGCGAGGTTCGAGGTGTCGAATATATCAGATTGTATGAAACTGCAACCTATCACTTAACTCAGGTTGTAACATTACCATATACATATCTGATGTTTTGGTCCGAGCGAGGTTCAAGGTGTCAAATATATCAGATTGGATGAAACTGCAACCTCACTAACTCAGGTTGCAAGATTACCATATACAGACCCGATGTTCTGGTCAGGGCGAGGTTTGAGGTGTCAAAAATATATAAGATTGGATGAAACTGCAACCTATCACTTAACTCAGGTAGCAAGATTACCATTACATCCCGATGTTCTGGTCCGGGCAAGGTTCGAGGTGTCAAATATATTATATTGGATGAAATGGCAACCTATCACGTAACTGTTGTTGCAAGATTGCCATATACAGACCTGATGTTCTGGTCCAGGCGAGGTTCGAGCTGTCAAATATATCAGATTGGATGAAACTGCAATCTATCACTTAACTCTGGCTGCAAGATTACGATATACAGACCCGATGTTCTGGTTTCGGCGAGGTTTGAGGTGTCAAATATATAAGATTGGATGAAACTGCAACTTATCACTTAACTCAGGTTGCAAGATTACCATATACAGACCAATGTAGTCGATCTCGTATTCCGGTTTGTCTCGGTCCCGAGCGAGACACTGTACAACGTTGTCTCGGGGAGATTCCGTTTCCAAATCTCGGTGTAATCTCGGTTCCAACTTTTATATATATAATTAAACCATGGTCCCAAAAAAGTTCTCAATGTTTTCAGATACATGTTGCTGCTGTATGCATATGAACTGGAGTATAATTTATTTGAGTAATGGCCTTCTAATTAAAAAGTATGGTTGCTTTTCATCATCAACACTTTTGATTGTTCAAGGATATACTAGTAGAACATGTACATGCATACAAGAGAAAGTTAGAGAATCTCTAGTCGCAGAAGTTACGTGATATTGCGTGGATGTAGGTAACGGTGTCGATGAATGACTGACAGAGTACCCATAAAATGATGATAAAATGGTGTTGTTGTTGGTTTAGTCGGTGGTTGGGTTACCTATTGAGTCCAAGACGGCAAACAAATGAACCAGAAGAGATAAAAAGGTGGCGTTAAGAGTGAAAGATCGTCTTTTACCTGTTAACTCTAACAACTTTTTTTCTTTTTCCCTGTGTATGACCTCGGCCGGAATTCCGGTTCATTTTTTCCAATCTCGGCCGGAATTTCGGTTACTTCCCGGGTATTTTTTGTCTCGGCGGAAAGTTGCATTTCATGTTACGTTGGTCCGGAAACGGAATTTCCAGCGGAATTCCGGCCGGGATGGCCGAAATTGACTACATTGATACAGACCCGATGTTCTGGTACGGGCGAGGTTCGAGGTGTCAAATATATCATATTGGATGGAACTGCAACCTATCACTTAACTCTTGTTGCAAGATTACCATCTACAGACCCGATGTTCTGGTCCAGGCGAGGTTCGAGGTGTCACAAATATCAGATTGGATGAAACTGCGACCTCACTTAACTCAGGTTGCAAGATTACCATATACAGACCCGATGTTCTGGTCAGGGCGAGGTTTGAGGGGTCAAATATATAAGATTGGATGAAACTGCAACCTATCACTTAACTCAGGTTGCAAGATTACCATATACAGACCCGATGTTATGGTCCGGGCGAGGTTCGAGGTGTCAAATATATTAGATTGGATGAAACTGCAACCTATCACTTAACTCAGGTTGCAAGATTACCATATATACAGACCCGGTGTTCTAGTCCAGGCGAGGTTCGAGCTGTCAAATATATCAGATTGGATGAAACGGCAACCTATCACTTAACTCAGGTTGCAAGATTACCATATACAAACCCGATGTTCTGGTCCGAGCGAGGTTCGAGGTGTCAAATATATCAGATCGGATGAAACTGCAACGTATCACTTAACTCAGGTAGCAAGATTACCATATATAGACCCGATGTTCTGGTCCGGGCGAGGTTCTAGGTGTCAAATATATCAGATTGGATGAAACTGCAACATATCACTTAACTCAGGTTGCTAGATTACCATATACAGACACCCATTGTTCTAGTCCAGGCGAGGTTCGAGGTGTCGAATATATCAGATTGGATGAAACTGCAACCTATCACTTAACTCAGGTTGCAACATGACCATATACAGACCCAATGTTTTGTTCCGCGCAAGGTTCAAGGTGTCAAATATATCATATTGGATGAAACTGCAACCTCTCACTTAACTCAGGTTGCAAGATTACCATATACAGACCCGATGTTCTGGTCAGGGCGAGGTTCGAGGTGTCAAATATATCAGATCGGATGAAACTGCAACCTATCACTTAACTCAGGTAGCAAGATTACCATATACAGACCCGATGTTCTGGTACGGGCGAGGTTCTTGGTGTCAAATATATCAGATTGGATAAAACTACAACCTACCACTTAACTCAGGTTGCTAGATTACCGTATACAGACACCCAATGTTGTGGTACGGGCGAGGTTCGAGGTGTCAAATATATCATATTGGATGAAACTACAACCTATCACTTAAATCAAATTTCAACATTACCATATAAAGACCCGATGTTTTGGTCCGAGCGAGGTTCAAGGTGTCAAATATATCATATTGAATGAAACTGCAACCTATCACTTAACTCAGGTTGCAAGATTACCATATACAGACCCGATGTTCTGGTCCGGGCGAGGTTCGAGGTGTCAAATATATCAGATTGGCCGAAACTGCAACCTATCACTTAACTCAGGTTGCAAGATTACCATATACAGACACCCGATGTTATGGTCCGGGCGAGTTTCGAGGTGTCAAATATATCATATTGGATAAAACTGCGACCTATCACTTAACCGAGGTTGCAACATTACCATATACAAACCCGATGTTTTGGTCCAAGCGAGGTTCAAGGTGTCAAATATATCAGATTGGATGAAACTCCAACCTATCACCTAACTCTGGTTGGAAGATTACCATATAAAGACCCGATGTTCTGGTCAGGGAGAGGTTCGAGGTGTCAAATATATAAGATTGGATGAAACTGCAACCTATCACTTAACTCAGGTTGCAAGATTACCATATATAAACACCCAATGTTCTGGTCCGGGCGAGGTTCTAGGTGTCAAATATATCAGATTGGATGAGACTGCAACCTATCACTTAACTCAGGTTGCAAGATTACCATATATAGACACCCAATGTTCTGGTCCGGGCGAGGTTCGAGGTGTCGAATATATCAGATTGGATGAAACTGCAACCTATCACTTAATTCAGGTTGTAACATTACCATATACATATCTGATGTTTTGGTCCGAGCGAGGTTCAAGGTGTCAAATATATCAGATTGGATGAAACTGCAAACTCACTAACTCAGGTTGCAAGATTACCATATACAGACCCGATGTTCTGGTCAGGGCGAGGTTTGAGGTGTCAAAAATATATAAGATTGGATGAAACTGCAACCTATCACTTAACTCAGGTAGCAAGATTACCATTACATCCCGATGTTCTGGTCCGGGCAAGGTTCGAGGTGTCAAATATATTATATTGGATGAAATGGCAACCTATCACGTAACTGTTGTTGCAAGATTGCCATATACAGACCTGATGTTCTGGTCCAGGCGAGGTTCGAGCTGTCAAATATATCAGATTGGATGAAACTGCAATCTATCACTTAACTCTGGCTGCAAGATTACGATATACAGACCCGATGTTCTGGTTTCGGCGAGGTTTGAGGTGTCAAATATATAAGATTGGATGAAACTGCAACTTATCACTTAACTCAGGTTGCAAGATTACCATATACAGACCAATGTAGTCGATCTCGTATTCCGGTTTGTCTCGGTCCCGAGCGAGACACTGTACAACGTTGTCTCGGGGAGATTCCGTTTCCAAATCTCGGTGTAATCTCGGTTCAAACTTTTATATATATAATTAAACCATGGTCCCAAAAAAGTTCTCAATGTTTTCAGATACCTGTTGCTGCTGTATGCATATGAACTGGAGTATAATTTATTTCAGTAATGGCCTTCTAATTAAAAAGTATGGTTGCTTTTCATCATCAACACTTTTGATTGTTCAAGGATATACTAGTAGAACATGTACATGCATACAAGAGAAAGTTAGAGAATCTCTAGTCGCAGAAGTTACGTGATATTGCGTGGATGTAGGTAACGGTGTCGATGAATGACTGACAGAGTACCCATAAAATGATGATAAGATGGTGTTGTTGTTGGTTTAGTCGGTGGTTGGGTTACCTATTGAGTCCAAGACGGCAAAAAAATGAACCAGAAGAGATAAAAAGGTGGCGTTAAGAGTGAAAGATCGTCTTTTACCTGTTAACTCTAACAACTTTTTTTCTTTTTCCCTGTGTATGACCTCGGCCGGAATTCCGGTTCATTTTATCCAATCTCGGCCGGAATTTCGGTTACTTCCCGGGTATTTTTTGTCTCGGCGGAAAGTTGCATTTCATGTTACGTTGGTCCGGAAACGGAATTTCCAGCGGAATTCCGGCCGGGATGGCCGAAATTGACTACATTGATACAGACCCGATGTTCTGGTACGGGCGAGGTTCGAGGTATCAAATATATCATATTGGATGGAACTGCAACCTATCACTTAACTCTTGTTGCAAGATTACCATCTACAGACCCGATGTTCTGGTCCAGGCGAGGTTCGAGGTGTCACAAATATCAGATTGGATGAAACTGCGACCTCACTTAACTCAGGTTGCAAGATTACCATATACAGACCCGATGTTCTGGTCAGGGCGAGGTTTGAGGGGTCAAATATATAAGATTGGATGAAACTGCAACCTATCACTTAACTCAGGTTGCAAGATTACCATATACAGACCCGATGTTATGGTCCGGGCGAGGTTCGAGGTGTCAAATATATTAGATTGGATGAAACTGCAACCTATCACTTAACTCAGGTTGCAAGATTACCATATATACAGACCCGGTGTTCTAGTCCAGGCGAGGTTCGAGCTGTCAAATATATCAGATTGGATGAAACGGCAACCTATCACTTAACTCAGGTTGCAAGATTACCATATACAAACCCGATGTTCTGGTCCGAGCGAGGTTCGAGGTGTCAAATATATCAGATCGGATGAAACTGCAACGTATCACTTAACTCAGGTAGCAAGATTACCATATATAGACCCGATGTTCTGGTCCGGGCGAGGTTCTAGGTGTCAAATATATCAGATTGGATGAAACTGCAACATATCACTTAACTCAGGTTGCTAGATTACCATATACAGACACCCATTGTTCTAGTCCAGGCGAGGTTCGAGGTGTCGAATATATCAGATTGGATGAAACTGCAACCTATCACTTAACTCAGGTTGCAACATTACCATATACAGACCCAATGTTTTGTTCCGCGCAAGGTTCAAGGTGTCAAATATATCATATTGGATGAAACTGCAACCTCTCACTTAACTCAGGTTGCAAGATTACCATATACAGACCCGATGTTCTGGTCAGGGCGAGGTTCGAGGTGTCAAATATATCAGATCGGATGAAACTGCAACCTATCACTTAACTCAGGTAGCAAGATTACCATATACAGACCCGATGTTCTGGTACGGGCGAGGTTCTAGGTGTCAAATATATCAGATTGGATAAAACTACAACCTACCACTTAACTCAGGTTGCTAGATTACCGTATACAGACATCCAATGTTGTGGTACGGGCGAGGTTCGAGGTGTCAAATATATCATATTGGATGAAACTACAACCTATCACTTAAATCAAATTTCAACATTACCATATAAAGACCCGATGTTTTGGTCCGACCGAGGTTCAAGGTGTCAAATATATCATATTGAATGAAACTGCAACCTATCACTTAACTCAGGTTGCAAGATTACCATATACAGACCCGATGTTCTGGTCGGGCGAGGTTCGAGGTGTCAAATATATCAGATTGGCCGAAACTGCAACCTATCACTTAACTCAGGTTGCAAGATTACCATATACAGACACCCGATGTTATGGTCCGGGCGAGTTTCGAGGTGTCAAATATATCATATTGGATGAAACTGCGACCTATCACTTAACCGAGGTTGCAACATTACCATATACAAACCCGATGTTTTGGTCCAAGCGAGGTTCAAGGTGTCAAATATATCAGATTGGATGAAACTCCAACCTATCACTTAACTCTGGTTGGAATATTACCATATACAGACCCGAGGTTCTCGTCCGGGCGAGGTTCGAGGTGTCAAATATATCAGATTGGATGAAACTGCAACCTAGCTATCACTTAACTCAGGTAGCAAGATTATCATATACAGACCCAATGTTCTGGTCCGGACGAGGTTCGAGGTGTCGAGTATATCAGATTGGATGGAACTGCAACCTATCACTTAACTCAGGTTGCAACATTACCATATACAAACCCGATGTTTTGGTCCTAGCGAGGTTCGAGGTGTCAAATATATCATATTGGATGAAACTGTAACCTCACTAACTCAGGTTGCAAGATTACCATATACAGACCCGATGTTCTGATCCGGGCGAGGTTCGAGGTGTCAAATATATCAGATTGGATGAAACTGCGACCTATCACTTAACCGAGGTTGCAACATTACCATATACAAAACCGATGTTTTGGTACAAGCGAGGTTCAAGGTGTCAAATATATCAGATTGGATGAAACTCCAACCTATCACTTAACTCTGGTTGGAAGATTACCATATACAGACCCGAGGTTCTCGTCCGGGAGAGGTTCGAGGTGTCAAATATATCATATTGGATGAAAATGCAACCTAGCTATCACTTAACACAGGTACCAAGTATACCATATACACACCCAATGTTATGGTCCGGACGAGGTTCGAGGTGTCGAATATATCAGATTGGATGGAACTGCAACCTATCACTTAACTCAGATTACAACATTACCATATACAGACCCGATGTTTTGGTCCGAGCGAGGTTCGAGGTGTCAAATATATCAGATTGGATGAAACTGCAACCTCACTAACTAGGTTGCAAGATTACCATATACAGACCCGATGTTCTGGTCAGGGCGAGGTTTGAGGTGTCAAATATATAAGATTGGATGAAACTGCAACCTATCACTTAACTTAGGTAGCAAGATTACCATTACATCCCGATGTTCTGGTCCGGGCGAGGTTTGAGGTGTCAAATATATCATATTGGATGAAATGGCAACCTATCACGTAATTTTTGTTGCAAGATTACCATATACAGACCTGATGTTCTGGTCCAGGCGAGGTTCGAGGTGTCACAAATATCAGATTGGATGAAACTGCGACCTCACTTAACTCAGGTTGCAAGATTACCATATACAGACCCGATGTTCTGGTCAGGGCGAGGTTTGAGGGGTCAAATATATAAGATTGGATGAAACTGCAACCTATCACTTAACTCAGGTTGCAAGATTACCATATACAGACCCGATGTTATGGTCCGGGCGAGGTTCGAGGTGTCAAATATATTAGATTGGATGAAACTGCAACCTATCACTTAACTCAGGTTGCAAGATTACCATATATACAGACCCGGTGTTCTAGTCCAGGCGAGGTTCGAGCTGTCAAATATATCAGATTGGATGAAACGGCAACCTATCACTTAACTCAGGTTGCAAGATTACCATATACAAACCCGATGTTCTGGTCCGAGCGAGGTTCGAGGTGTCAAATATATCAGATCGGATGAAACTGCAACGTATCACTTAACTCAGGTAGCAAGATTACCATATATAGACCCGATGTTCTGGTCCGGGCGAGGTTCTAGGTGTCAAATATATCAGATTGGATGAAACTGCAACATATCACTTAACTCAGGTTGCTAGATTACCATATACAGACACCCATTGTTCTAGTCCAGGCGAGGTTCGAGGTGTCGAATATATCAGATTGGATGAAACTGCAACCTATCACTTAACTCAGGTTGCAACATTACCATATACAGACCCAATGTTTTGTTCCGCGCAAGGTTCAAGGTGTCAAATATATCATATTGGATGAAACTGCAACCTCTCACTTAACTCAGGTTGCAAGATTACCATATACAGACCCGATGTTCTGGTCAGGGCGAGGTTCGAGGTGTCAAATATATCAGATCGGATGAAACTGCAACCTATCACTTAACTCAGGTAGCAAGATTACCATATACAGACCCGATGTTCTGGTACGGGCGAGGTTCTAGGTGTCAAATATATCAGATTGGATAAAACTACAACCTACCACTTAACTCAGGTTGCTAGATTACCGTATACAGACATCCAATGTTGTGGTACGGGCGAGGTTCGAGGTGTCAAATATATCATATTGGATGAAACTACAACCTATCACTTAAATCAAATTTCAACATTACCATATAAAGACCCGATGTTTTGGTCCGACCGAGGTTCAAGGTGTCAAATATATCATATTGAATGAAACTGCAACCTATCACTTAACTCAGGTTGCAAGATTACCATATACAGACCCGATGTTCTGGTCGGGCGAGGTTCGAGGTGTCAAATATATCAGATTGGCCGAAACTGCAACCTATCACTTAACTCAGGTTGCAAGATTACCATATACAGACACCCGATGTTATGGTCCGGGCGAGTTTCGAGGTGTCAAATATATCATATTGGATGAAACTGCGACCTATCACTTAACCGAGGTTGCAACATTACCATATACAAACCCGATGTTTTGGTCCAAGCGAGGTTCAAGGTGTCAAATATATCATATTGGATGAAACTCCAACCTATCACTTAACTCTGGTTGGAATATTACCATATACAGACCCGAGGTTCTCGTCCGGGCGAGGTTCGAGGTGTCAAATATATCAGATTGGATGAAACTGCAACCTAGCTATCACTTAACTCAGGTAGCAAGATTATCATATACAGACCCAATGTTCTGGTCCGGACGAGGTTCGAGGTGTCGAGTATATCAGATTGGATGGAACTGCAACCTATCACTTAACTCAGGTTGCAACATTACCATATACAAACCCGATGTTTTGGTCCTAGCGAGGTTCGAGGTGTCAAATATATCATATTGGATGAAACTGTAACCTCACTAACTCAGGTTGCAAGATTACCATATACAGACCCGATGTTCTGATCCGGGCGAGGTTCGAGGTGTCAAATATATCAGATTGGATGAAACTGCGACCTATCACTTAACCGAGGTTGCAACATTACCATATACAAAACCGATGTTTTGGTACAAGCGAGGTTCAAGGTGTCAAATATATCAGATTGGATGAAACTCCAACCTATCACTTAACTCTGGTTGGAAGATTACCATATACAGACCCGAGGTTCTCGTCCGGGAGAGGTTCGAGGTGTCAAATATATCAGATTGGATGAAACTGCAACCTAGCTATCACTTAACTTAGGTAGCAAGACTACCATATACAGACCCAATGTTCTGGTCCGGGCGAGGTTCGAGGTGTCAAATATATCATATTGGATGGAACTGCAACCTATCACTTAACTCTTGTTACAAGTTTACCATCTACAAACCCGATGTTCTGGTCCAGGCGAGGATCGAGGTGTCAAATATATCAGATTGGATGAAACTATAACCTATCACTTAATTAAGGTCTGTATATAAGATTACCATATACAGACCCGATGTTCTGGTCCGGACGAGGTTCGAGGTGTCGAATATATCAGATTGGATGAAACTGCAACCTATCACTTAACTCAGTTTGCAACATTACCATATACAGACCCGATGTTTTGGTCCGAGCGAGGTTCGAGGTGTCAAATATATCAGATTGGATGAAACTGCAACCTCACTAACTCAGGTTGCAAGATTACCATATACAGACCCGATGTTCTGGTCAGGGCGAGGTTTGAGGTGTCAAATATATAAGATTGGATGAAACTGCAACCTATCACTTAACTCAGGTAGCAAGATTACCATTACATCCCGATGTTCTGGTCCGGGCGAGGTTCGAGGTGTCAAATATATCATATTGGATGAAATGGCAACCTATCACGTAACTGTTGTTGCAAGATTACCATATACAGACCTGATGTTCTGGTCCAGGCGAGGTTCGAGGTGTCAAATATATCAGATTGGATGAAACTTTAACTTATCACTTAACTTAGGTTGCAAGATTACCATATACAATCCCCGATGTTCTGGTCCAGGCGAGGTTCGCGGTGTCAAATATATCATATTGGATGGAACTGCAACCTATCACTTAACTCTTGTTGCAAGATTACCATCTACAGACCCGATGTTCTGGTCCAGGCGAGGTTCGAGGTGTCAAATATATCAGATTGGATGAAACTGCAACCTCACTTAACTCAGGTTGCAAGATTACCATATACAGACCCGATGTTCTGTTCAGGGCGAGGTTTGAGGTGTCAAATATATAAGATTGGAGGAAACTGCAACCTATCACTTAACTCAGGTTGCAAGATTACCATATACAGACCCGGTGTTCTGGTCCAGGCGAGGTTCGAGGTGTCAAATATATCAGATTGGATGAAACTGCAACCTATCACTTAACTCAGGTTGCAAGATTACCATATACAGACCCGATGTTCTGGTCCGAGCGAGGTTCAAGGTGTCAAATATATCAGATTGGATGAAACTCCAACCTATCACTTAACTCTGGTTGGAAGATTACCATATACAGACCCGAGGTTCTCGTCCGGGAGAGGTTCGAGGTGTCAAATATATCATATTGGATGAAAATGCAACCTAGCTATCACTTAACACAGGTACCAAGTATACCATATACACACCCAATGTTATGGTCCGGACGAGGTTCGAGGTGTCGAATATATCAGATTGGATGGAACTGCAACCTATCACTTAACTCAGATTACAACATTACCATATACAGACCCGATGTTTTGGTCCGAGCGAGGTTCGAGGTGTCAAATATATCAGATTGGATGAAACTGCAACCTCACTAACTAGGTTGCAAGATTACCATATACAGACCCGATGTTCTGGTCAGGGCGAGGTTTGAGGTGTCAAATATATAAGATTGGATGAAACTGCAACCTATCACTTAACTTAGGTAGCAAGATTACCATTACATCCCGATGTTCTGGTCCGGGCGAGGTTTGAGGTGTCAAATATATCATATTGGATGAAATGGCAACCTATCACGTAATTTTTGTTGCAAGATTACCATATACAGACCTGATGTTCTGGTCCAGGCGAGGTTCGAGGTGTCAAATATATCAAATTGGATGAAACTGCAACTTATCACTTAACTCAGGTTGCAAGATTACCATATACAGACCCGATGTTCTGGTCCGGGCGAGGTTCGAGGTGTCAAATATATCAGATTGGATGAAACTGCAACCTCACTCAACTCAGGTTGCATGAGTACCATATACATACCCGATGTTCTGGTCAGGGCGAGGTTTGAGGTGTCAAATATATAAGATTGGATGAAACTATAACCTATCACTTAAATCAGGTTGCAAGATTACCATATACAGACCCGATGTTCTGGTCCGGGCGACGTTCGAGGTGTCAAATATATTAGATTGGATAAAACTGCAACCTATCACTTAACTCAGGTTGCAAGATTACCATATACAGACCCGGTGTTCTGGTCCAGGCGAGGTTCGAGGTGTCGAATATATCAGATTGGATGAAACTGCAACCTATCACTTAACTCAGGTTGCAACATTACCATATACAGACCCGATGTTTTGGTCCGAGCGAGGTTCGAGGTGTCAAATATATCAGATTGGATGAAACTGCAACCTATCACTTAACTCAGGTTGCAACATTACCATATACAGACCCGATGTTTTGGTCCGAGCGAGGTTCGAGGTGTCAAATATATCAGATTGGATGAAACTTCAACCTCACTAACTCAGGTTGCAAGATTACCATATACAAACCCGATGTTCTGGTCAGGGCGAGGTTCGAGGTACCAAATATATCATATTGGACGGAATTGAAACCTATCACTTAACTCTTGTTACAAGTTTACCATCTACAAACCCGATGTTCTGGTCCAGGCGAGGTTCGAGGTGTCAAATATATCATATTGGATGAAACAGCAACCTCACTTAACTCAGGTTGCAAAATTATCATATACAGACCTGGTGTTCTGGTCCAGG
>NW_020618825.1:2463024-2476681 GCF_003573695.1 Papaver somniferum
AGGTTCGAGGTGTCAAATATATCAGATTGGATGAAACTTCAACCTATCACTTAACTCAGGTTGCAACATTACCATATACAGACCCGATGTTTTGGTCCGAGCGAGGTTCAAGGTGTCAAATATATCATATTGGATGAAACTGCAACCTATCACTTAACTCAGGTTGCAAGATTACCATATACAGACCCAATGTTCTGGTCCGGACGAGGTTGGAGGTGTCGAATATATCAGATTGGATGAAACTGCAACCTATCACTTAACTCAGTTTGCAACATTACCATATACAGACCCGATGTTTTGGTCCGAGCGAGGTTCGAGGTATCAAATATATCAGATTGGATGAAACTGCAACCTCACTAACTCAGGTTGCAAGATTACCATATATAGACCCGATGTTCTGGTCAGGGCGAGGTTTGAGGTGTCAATTATATAAGATTGGATGAAACTGCAACCTATCACTTAACTCAGGTAGCAAGATTACCATTACATCCCGATATTCTGGTCCGGGCGAGGTTCGAGGTTTCAAATATATCATATTAGATGAAATGGCAACCTATCACGTAACTGTTGTTGCAAGACTACCATATACAGACCTGATGTTCTGGTCCAGGAGAGGTTCGAGGTGTCAAATATATCAGATTGGATGAAACTGCAACTTATCACTTAACTCAGGTTGCAAGATTACCATATACAGACCCGATGTTCTGGTCCGGGCGAGGTTCGCGCTGTCAAATATATCATATTGGATGGAACTGCAACCTATCACTTAACTCTTGTTGCAAGATTACCATCTACATACCTGATGTTCTGGTCCAGGCGAGGTTCGAGGTGTCAACTATATAAGATTGGATGAAACTGCAACCTCACTTAACTCAGGTTGCAAGATTACCATATACAGACCCGATGTTCTGTTCAGGGCGAGGTTTGAGGTGTCAAATATATAAGATTGGATGAAACTGCAACCTATCACTTAACTCAGGTTGCAAGATTACCATATACAGACTCGATGTTCTGGTTCGGGCGAGGTTCGAGGAGTCAAATATATTAGATTGGATGAAACTGCAACCTATCACTTAACTCAGGTTGCAAGATTACCATATACAGACCCGGTATTCTGGTCCAGGCGAGGTTCGAGGTGTCAAATATATCAGATTGGATGAAACTGCAACCTATCACTTAACTCAGGTTGCAATATTAACATATACAGACCCGATGTTCTGGTCCGGGCGAGGTTCTAGGTGTCAAATATATCAGATTGGATAAAACTACAACCTACCACTTAACTCAGGTTGCTAGATTACCGTATACAGACACCCAATGTTGTGGTCTGGGCGAGGTTCGAGGTGTCAAATATATCATATTGGATGAAACTACAACCTATCACTTAACTCAAGTTGCAACATTACCATATAAAGACCCGATGTTTTGGTCCGAGCGAGGTTCAAGGTGTCAAATATATCATATTGAATGAAACTGCAACCTATCACTTAATTCAGGTTGCAAGATTACCATATACAGACCCGATGTTCTGGTCCAGACGAGGTTCGAGGTGTCAAATATATTAGATTGGCCGAAACTGCAACCTATCACTTAACTCAGGTTGCAAGATTACCATATACAGACACCCGATGTTATGGTCCGGGCGAGGTTCGAGGTGTCAAATATATCAGATTGGATGAAACTTCGACCTATCACTTAACCGAGGTTGCAACACTACCATATACAAACCCGATGTTTTGGTCCAAGCGAGGTTCAAGGTGTCAAATATATCAGATTGGATGAAACTCCAACCTATCACTTAACTCTGGTTGGAAGATTACCATATACAGACCCGAGGTTCTCGTCCAGGCGAGGTTCGAGGTGTCAAATATATCAGATTGGATGAAACTGCAACCTAGCTATCACTTAACTTAGGTAGCAAGATTACCATATACAGACCCAATGTTCTGGTCCGGACGAGGTTCGAGGTGTCGAATATATCAGATTGGATGGAACTGCAACCTATCACTTAACTATGGTTGCAACATTACCATATACAAACCCGATGTTTTGGTCCTAGCGAGGTTCGAGGTGTCAAATATATCAGATTGGATGAAACTGCAACCTTACTAACTCAGGTCGCAAGATTACCATATACAGACCCGATGTTCTGATCCGGACGAGGTTCGAGGTGTCAAATATATCAGATTGGATGAAACTGCTACCTATCACTTAACCGAGGTTGCAATATTACCATATACAAACCCGATGTTTTGGTCCAAGCGAGGTTCAAGGTGTCAAATATATCAGATTGGATGAAACTCCAACCTATCACTTAACTCTGGTTGGAAGATTACCATATACAGACCCGAGGTTCTCGTCCGGGCGAGGTTCGAGGTGTCAAATATATCAGATTGGATGAAACTGCAACCTAGCTATCACTTAACTCAGGTACCAAGATTACCATATACACACCCAATGTTCTGGTCCGGACGAGGTTCGAGGTGTCGAATATATCAGATTGGATGGAACTGCAACCTATCACTTAACTCAGGTTGCAACATTACCATATACAAACCCGATGTTTTGGTCCGAGCGAGGTTCGAGGTGTCAAATATATCAGATTGGATGAAACTGCAACCTCACTAACTAGGTTGAAATATTACCATATACAGACCCGATGTTCTGGTCAGGGCGAGGTTTGAGGTGTCAAATATATAAGATTGGATGAAACTGCAACCTATCAATTAACTCAGGTATCAAGATTACCATTACATCCCGATTTTCTGGTCCGGGCGAGGTTAGAGGTGTCAAATATATTATATTGGATGAAATGGCAACCTATCACGTAACTGTTGTTGCAAGATTACCATATACAGACCTGATGTTCTGGTCCAGGCGAGGTTCGAGGTGTCAAATATATCAGATTGGATGAAACTGCAACTTATCACTTAACTCAGGTTGCAAGATTACCATATACATACCCGATGTTCTGGTCCGGGCGAGGTTCGAGGTGTCAAATATATCAGATTGGATGAAACTGCAACCTCACATAACTCAGGTTGCAAGATTACCATATAAAGACCCGATGTTCTGTTCAGGGCGAGGTTTGAGGTGTCAAATATATAAGATTGGATGAAACTGCAACCTATCACTTAACTCAGGTTGCAAGATTACCATATACAGACCTGATGTTCTGGTCCGGGCGAGGTTCGAGGTGTCAAATATATTAGATTGGATGAAACTGCAACCTATCACTTAACTCAGGTTGCAAGATTACCATATACAGACCCGGTATTCTGGTCCGGGCGAGGTTCTAGGTGTCAAATATATCAGATTGGATAAAACTACAACCTACCACTTAACTCAGGTTGCTGGATTACCGTATACAGACACCCAATGTTGTGGTCCGGGCGAGGTTCGAGGTGTCAAATACATCATATTGGATGAAACTACAACCTATCACTTAACTCAAGTTGCAATATTACCATATAAAGACCCGATGTTTTGGTCCGAGCGAGGTTCAAGGTGTCAAATATATCATATTGAATGAAACTGCAACCTATCACTTTATTCAGGTTGCAAGATTACCATATACAGACCCGATGTTCTGGTCCGGACGAGGTTCGAGGTATCAAATATATTAGATTGGCCGAAACTACAACCTATCACTTAACTCAGGTTGCAAGATTACCATATGCAGACACCCGATGTTATGGTCCGGGCGAGGTTCGAGGTGTCAAATATATCAGATTGGATGAAACTGCGACCTATCACTTAACCGAGGTTGCAACATTACCATATACAAACCCGATGTTTTGGTCCAAGCGAGGTTCAAGGTGTCAAATATATCAGATTGGATGAAACTCCAACCTATCACTTAACTCTGGTTGGAAGATTACCATATACAGACCCGAGGTTCTCGTCCGGGCGAGGTTCGAGGTGTCAAATATATCAGATTGGATGAAACTGCAACCTATCTATCACTTAACTCAGGTAGCAAGATTACCATATACAGACCCAATGTTCTGGTCCGGACGAGGTTCGAGGTGTCGAATATATCAGATTGGATGGAACTGCAACCTATCACTTAACTATGGTTGCAACACTACCATATACAAACCCGATGTTTTGGTCCTAGCGAGGTTCGAGGTGTCAAATATATCAGATTGGATGAAACTGCAACCTTACTAACTCAGGTTGCAAGATTACCATATACAGACCCGATGTTCTGATCCGGACGAGGTTCGAGGTGTCAAATATATCAGATTGGATGAAACTGCAACCTAGCTATCACTTAACTCAGGTACCAAGATTACCATATACACACCCAATGTTCTGGTCCGGACGAGGTTCGAGGTGTCGAATATATCAGATTGGATGGAACTGCAACCTATCACTTAACTCAGGTTGCAACATTACCATATACAAACCCGATGTTTTGGTTCGAGCGAGGTTCGAGGTGTCAAATATATCATATTGGATGAAACTGCAACCTCACTAACTAGGTTGAAAGATTACCATATACAGACCCGATGTTCTGGTCAGGGCGAGGTTTGAGGTGTCAAATATATAAGATTGGATGAAACTGCAACCTATCAATTAACTCAGGTATCAAGATTACCATTACATCCCGATGATATGGTCCGGGCGAGGTTCAAGGTGTCAAATATATTATATTGGATGAAATGGCAACCTATCACGTAACTGTTGTTGCAAGATTACCATATACAGACCTGATGTTCTGGTCCAGGCGAGATTCGAGGTGTCAAATATATCAGATTGGATGAAACTGCAACTTATCACTTAACTCAGGTTGTAAGATTACCATATACATACCCGATGTTCTGGTCCGGGAGAGGTTCGAGGTGTCAAATATATCAGATTGGATGAAACTGCAACCTCACATAACTCAGGTTGCAAGATTACCATATACAGACCCGATGTTCTGGTCAGGGCGAGGTTTGAGGTGTCAAATATATAAGATTGGATGAAACTACAACCTATCACTTAACTCAGGTTGCAAGATTACCATATACAGACCCCATGTTCTGGTCCGGGCGAGGTTCCAGGTGTCAAATATATTAGATTGGATGAAACAGCATCCTATCACTTAACTCAGGTTGCAAGATTACCATATACAGACCCGGTGTTCTGGTCCAGGCGAGGTTCGAGGTGTCGAATATATCAGATTGGATGAAACTGCAACCTATCACTTAACTCAGGTTGTAACATTACCATATACAGACCCGATGTTTTGGTCCGAGCGAGGTTCGAGGTGTCAAATATATCAGATTGGATGAAACTGCAACCTCACTAACTCAGGTTGCAAGATTACCATATACAGACCCGATGTTCTGGTCAGGGCGAGGTTCGAGGTGTCAAATATATCATATTGGATGGAACTGAAACCTATCACTTAACTCTTGTTATAAGTTTACCATCTACAAACCCGATGTTCTGGTCCAGGCGAGGTTCGAGGTGTCAAATATATCATATTGGATGAAACTGCAACCTCACTTAACTCAGGTTGCAAAATTATCATATACAGACCTGGTGTTCTGGTCCAGGCGAGGTTCGAGGTGTCAAATATATCAGATTGGATGAAACTGCAACCTATCACTTAACTCAGGTTGCAAGATTACCATCTGCAGACCCGATGTTCTGGTCCAGGCGAGGTTCGAGGTGTCAAATATATCAGATCGGATGAAACTGAAACCTCACTTAACTCAGGTTGCAAGATTACCATATACAGACCCGATGTTCTGGTCCGGGCGAGGTTCTAGGTGTCAAATATATCAGATTGGATGAAACTGCAAACTATCACTTAACTCAGGTTGCTAGATTACCATATACAGACACCCAATGTTCTGGTCCGGGCGAGGTTCGAGGTGTCAAAAATATCAGATTGGATGAAATTGCAACCTATCACTTAACTCAGGTTGCAACATTACCATATACAGACCCGATGTTTTGTCCGAGCGAGGTTCAAGGTGTCAAGTATATCATATTGGATGAAACTGCAACCTATCACTTAACTCAGGTTGCAAGATTACCATATACAGACCCGATGTTCTGGTCCGGACGAGGTTGGAGGTGTCGAATATATCAGATTGGATGAAACTGCAACCTATCACTTAACTCAGTTTGCAACATTACCATATACAGACCCGATGTTTTGGTCCGAGCGAGGTTCGAGGTGTCAAATATATCAGATTGGATGAAACTGCCACCTCGCTAACTCAGGTTGCAAGATTACCATATACAGACCCGATGTTCTGGTCAGGGCGAGGTTCTAGGTTTCAAATATATCAGATTGGATGAAACTGCGACCTACCACTTAACCGAGGTTGCAATATTACCATATACAAACCCGATGTTTTTGTCCAAGCGAGGTTCTAGGTGTCAAATATATCAGATTGGATGAAACTCCAACCTATCACTTAACTCTGGTTGGAAGATTACCATATACAGACCCGAGGTTCTCGTCCGGGCGAGGTTCGAGGTGTCAAATATATCATATTGGATGAAACTGCAACCTAGCTATCACTTAACTCAGGTACCAAGATTACCATATACACACCCAATGTTCTGGTCCGGACGAGGTTCGAGGTGTCGAATATATCAGATTGGATGGAACTGCAACCTATCACTTAACTCAGGTTGTAACATTACCATATACAGACCCGATGTTTTGGTCCGAGCGAGGTTCGAGGTGTCAAATATATCAGATTGGATGAAACTGCAACCTCACTAACTCAGGTTGCAAGATTACCATATACAGACCCGATGTTCTGGTCAGGGCGAGGTTCGAGGTGTCAAATATATCATATTGGATGGAACTGAAACCTATCACTTAACTCTTGTTATAAGTTTACCATCTACAAACCCGATGTTCTGGTCCAGGCGAGGTTCGAGGTGTCAAATATATCATATTGGATGAAACTGCAACCTCACTTAACTCAGGTTGCAAAATTATCATATACAGACCCGGTGTTCTGGTCCAGGCGAGGTTCGAGGTGTCAAATATATCAGATTGGATGAAACTGCAACCTATCACTTAACTCAGGTTGCAAGATTACCATATACAGACCCGATGTTCTGGTCCGAGCGAGGTTCGAGGTGTCACATATATCAGATCGGATAAAACTACAACCTATCACTTAACTCAGGTTGCAAGATTACCATATACATACCCGATGTTCTAGTCAGGGCGAGGTTCTAGGTGTCAAATATATCAGATTGGATGAAACTGCGACCTATCACTTAACCGAGGTTGCAATATTACCATATACAAACCCGATGTTTTTGTCCAAGCGAGGTTCTAGGTGTCAAATATATCAGATTGGATGAAACTCCAACCTATCACTTAACTCCGGTTGGAAGATTACCATATACAGACCCGAGGTTCTCGTCCGGGTGAGGTTCGAGGTGTCAAATATATCAGATTGGATGAAACTGCAACCTAGCTATCACTTAACTCAGGTACCAAGATTACCATATACACACCCAATGTTCTGGTCCGGACGAAGTTCAAGGTATCGAATATATCAGATTGGATGGAACTGCAACCTATCACTTAACTCAGATTGCAACATTACCATATACAGACCCGATGTTTTGGTCCGAGCGAGGTCCGAGGTGTCATATATATCAGATTGGATGAAACTGCAACCTCACTAACTAGGTTGCAAGTTTACCATATACAGACCCGATGTTCTTGTCAGGGCGAGGTTTGAGGTGTCAAATATATAAGATTGGATGAAACTGCAAGTTATCAATTAACTCAGGTATCAAGATTACCATTACATCTCGATGTTCTGGTCCGGGCGAGGTTCGAGGTTTCAAATATATCATATTAGATGAAATGGCAACCTATCACGTAACTGTTGTTGCAAGATTACCATATACAGACCTGATGTTCTGGTCCATGCGAGCATCGAGGTGTCAAATATATCAGATTGGATGAAACTGCAACTTATAACTTAACTCAGGTTGCAAGATTACCATATACATACCTGATGTTCTGGTCCGGGCGAGGTTCGAGGTGTCAAATATATCAGATTGGATGAAACTGCAACCTCACTTAACTCAGGTTGCAAGATTACCATATACATACCCGATGTTCTGGTCAGGGCGAGGTTTGAGGTGTCAAATATATAAGATTCGATGAAACTACAACCTATCACTTAACTCAGGTTGCAAGATTACCATATACAGACCCGATGTTCTGGTCCGGACGAGGTTCGAGGTGTCAAATATATTAGATTGGATGAAACAACAACCTATCACTTAACTCAGGTTACAAGATTACCATATACAGACCCGATGTTTTGGTCCGAACGAGGTTCGAGGTGTCAAATATATCAGATTGGATGAAACTGTAACCTCACTAACTCAGGTTGCAAGATTACCATATACAGACCCGATGTTCAGGTCAGGGCGAGGTTCGAGGTGTCAAATATATCATATTGGATGGAACTTAAACCTATCACTTAACTCTTGTTACAAGTTTACCATCTACAAACCCGATGTTCTGGTCCAGGCGAGGTTCGAGGTGTCAAATATATCATATTTGATGAAACTGCAACCTCACTTAACTCAGGTTACAAAATTATCATATACAGACCCGGTGTTCTGGTCCAGGCGAGGTTCAAGGTGTCAAATATATCAGATTGGATGAAACTACAACCTATCACTTAACTCAGGTTGCAAGATTACCATATACAGACCCGATGTTCTGGTCCGAGCGAGGTTCGAAGTGTCAAATATATCAGATCGGATAAAACTACAACCTATCACTTAACTCATGTTGCAAGATTACCATATACAGACCCGATGTTCTGGTCCGTGCGAGGTTCTGGGTGTCAAATATATCAGATTGGATGAAACTGCAAACTATCACTTAACTTAGGTTGCTAGATTACCATATACATACACCCAATGTTCTGGTCCGGGCGAGGTTCGAGGTGTCAAATATATCAGATTGGATGAAACTGCAACCTATCACTTAACTCATGTTGCAAGATTACCATATACAGACCCGATGTTCTGGTCCAGACGAGGTTGGAGGTGTCGAATATATCAGACTGGATGAAACTGCAACCTATCACATAACTCAGTTTGCAACATTACCATATACAGACCCGATGTTTTGGTCCGACCGAGGTTCGAGGTGTCAAATATATCAGATTGGATGAAACTACAACCTCACTAACTCAGGTTGCAAGATTACCATATACAGACCCGATGTTCTGGTCAGGGCGAGGTTTGAGGTGTCAAATATATAAGATTGGATGAAACTGCAACCTATCACTTAACTCAGGTAGCAAGATTACCATTACATCCCGATGTTCTGGTCCGGGCGAGGTTCGAGGTGTCAAATATATCATATTGGATGAAATGGCAACCTATCACGTAACTGTTGTTGCAAGATTACCATATACAGACCTGATGTTCTGGTCCAGGCGAGGTTCGAGGTGTCAAATATATCAGATTGGATGAAACTTTAACTTATCACTTAACTTAGGTTGCAAGATTACCATATACAATCCCCGATGTTCTGGTCCAGGCGAGGTTCGCGGTGTCAAATATATCATATTGGATGGAACTGCAACCTATCACTTAACTCTTGTTGCAATATTACCATCTACAGACCCGATGTTCTGGTCCAGGCGAGGTTCGAGGTGTCAAATATATCAGATTGGATGAAACTGCAACCTCACTTAACTCAGGTTGCAAGATTACCATATACAGACCCGATGTTCTGTTCAGGGCGAGGTTTGAGGTGTCAAATATATAAGATTGGAGGAAACTGCAACCTATCACTTAACTCAGTTTGCAACATTACCATATACAGACCCGATGTTTTGGTCCGAGCGAGGTTCGAGGTGTCACATATATCAGATTGGATGAAACTACAACCTCACTAACTCAGGTTTCAAGATTACCATATACAGACCCGATGTTCTGGTCAGGGCGAGGTTTGAGGTGTCAAATATATAAGATTGGATGAAACTGCAACCTATCACTTAACTCAGGTAGCAAGATTCTATTACATCCAGATGTTCTGGTCCGGGCGAGGTTCGAGGTGTCAAATATATCATATTGGATGAAATGGCAACCTATCACGTAACTGTTGTTGCAAGATTACCATATACAGACCTGATGTTCTGGTCCAGGCGATGTTCGAGGTGTCAAATATATCAGATTGGATGAAACAACAACCTATCACTTAACTCAGGTTACAAGATTACCATATACAGACCCGATGTTTTGGTCCGAACGAGGTTCGAGGTGTCAAATATATCAGATTGGATGAAACTGCAACCTCACTAACTCAGGTTGCAAGATTACCATATACAGACCCGATGTTCAGGTCAGGGCGAGGTTCGAGGTGTCAAAAATATCATATTGGATGGAACTTAAACCTATCACTTAACTCTTGTTACAAGTTTACCATCTACAAACCCGATGTTCTGGTCCAGGCGAGGTTCGAGGTGTCAAATATATCATATTTGATGAAACTGCAACCTCACTTAACTCAGGTTGCAAAATTATCATATACAGACCCGGTGTTCTGGTCCAGGCGAGGTTCAAGGTGTCAAATATATCAGATTGGATGAAACTGCAACCTATCACTTAACTCAGTTTGCAAGATTACCATATACAGACCCGATGTTCTGGTCCGAGCGAGGTTCGAAGTGTCAAATATATCAGATCGGATAAAACTACAACCTATCACTTAACTCATGTTGCAATATTACCATATACAGACCCGATGTTCTGGTCCGGGCGAGGTTCTGGGTGTCAAATATATCAGATTGGATGAAACTGCAAACTATCACTTAACTCAGGTTGCTAGATTACCATATACAGACACCCAATGTTCTGGTCCGGGCGAGGTTCGAGGTGTCAAATATATCAGATTGGATGAAACTGCAACCTATCACTTAACTCAGGTTGCAACATTACCATATACAGACCCGATGTTTTGGTCCGAGCGAGGTTCAAGGTGTCAAATATATCATATTAGATGAAACTGCAACCTATCACTTAACTCAGGTTGCAAGATTACCATATACAGACCCGATGTTCTGGTCCAGACGAGGTTGGAGGTGTCGAATATATCAGACTGGATGAAACTGCAACCTATCACATAACTCAGTTTGCAACATTACCATATACAGACCCGATGTTTTGGTCCGACCGAGGTTCGAGGTGTCAAATATATCAGATTGGATGAAACTACAACCTCACTAACTCAGGTTGCAAGATTACCATATACAGACCCGATGTTCTGGTCAGGGCGAGGTTTGAGGTGTCAAATATATAAGATTGGATGAAACTGCAACCTATCACTTAACTCAGGTAGCAAGATTACCATTACATCCCGATGTTCTGGTCCGGGCGAGGTTCGAGGTGTCAAATATATCATATTGGATGAAATGGCAATCTATCACGTAACTGTTGTTGCAAGATTACCATATACAGACCTGATGTTCTGGTCCAGGCGATGTTCGAGGTGTCAAATATATCATATTGGATAAAACTGTAACTTATCACTTAACTCAGGTTGCAAGATTACCATATACAGACCCGATGTTCTGGTCCGGGCGAGGTTCACGGTGTCAAATATATCATATTGGATGGAACTGCAACCTATCACTTAACTCTTGTTGCAAGATTACCATCTACTGACCCGATGTTCTTGTCCAGGCAAGGTTCGAGGTGTCAAATATATCATATTGGATGAAACTGAAACCTCACTTAACTCAGGTTGCAAGATTACCATATACAGACCGGATGTTCTGTTCAGGGCGAGGTTTGAGGTGTCAAATATATAAGATTGGAGGAAACTGCAACCTATCACTTAACTCAGGTTGCAAGATTACCATATACAGACCCGGTGTTCTGGTCCAGGCGAGGTTCGAGGTGTCAAATATATCATATTGGATGAAATGGCAACCTATCACGTAACTGTTGTTGCAAGATTACCATATACAGACCTGATGCTCTGGTCCAGGCGAGGTTCGAGGTGTCGAATATATCAGATTGGATGGAACTGCAACCTATCACTTAACTATGGTTGCAACACTACCATATACAAACCCGATGTTTTGGTCCTAGCGAGGTTCGAGGTGTCAAATATATCAGATTGGATGAAACTGCAACCTTACTAACTCAGGTTGCAAGATTACCATATACAGACCCAATGTTCTGATTCGGACGAGGTTCGAGGTGTCAAATATATCAGATTGGATGAAACTGCAACCTAGCTATCACTTAACTCAGGTACCAAGATTACCATATACACACCCAATGTTCTGGTCCGGACGAGGTTCGAGGTGTCGAATATATCAGATTGGATGGAACTGCAACCTATCACTTAACTCAGGTTGCAACATTACCATATACAAACCCGATGTTTTGGTCCGAGCGAGGTTCGAGGTGTCAAATATATCATATTGGATGAAACTGCAACCTCACTAACTAGGTTGAAAGATTACCATATACAGACCCGATGTTCTGGTCAGGGCGAGGTTTGAGATGTCAAATATATAAGATTGGATGAAACTGCAACCTATCAATTAACTCAGGTATCAAGATTACCATTACATCCCGATGATATGGTCCGGGCGAGGTTCAAGGTGTCAAATATATTATATTGGATGAAATGGCAACCTATCACGTAACTGTTGTTGCAAGATTACCATATACAGACCTGATGTTCTGGTCCAGGCGAGGTTCGAGGTGTCAAATATATCAGATTGGATGAAACTGCAACTTATCACTTAACTCAGGTTGTAAGATTACCATATACATACCCGATGTTCTGGTCCGGGAGAGGTTCGAGGTGTCAAATATATCAGATTGGATGAAACTGCAACCTCACATAACTCAGGTTGCAAGATTACCATATACAGACCCGATGTTCTGGTCAGGGCGAGGTTTGAGGTGTCAAATATATAAGATTGGATGAAACTACAACCTATCACTTAACTCAGGTTGCAAGATTACCATATACAAACCCGATGTTCTGGTCCGAGCGAGGTTCGAGGTGTCAAATATATATGATCGGATGAAACTGCAACGTATCACTTAACTCAGGTAGCAAGATTACCATATACAGACCCCATGTTCTGGTCCGGGCGAGGTTCCAGGTGTCAAATATATTAGATTGGATGAAACAGCATCCTATCACTTAACTCAGGTTGCAAGATTACCATATACAGACCCGGTGTTCTGGTCCAGGCGAGGTTCGAGGTGTCGAATATATCAGATTGGATGAAACTGCAACCTATCACTTAACTCAGGTTGTAACATTACCATATACAGACCCGATGTTTTGGTCCGAGCGAGGTTCGAGGTGTCAAATATATCAGATTGGATGAAACTGCAACCTCACTAACTCAGGTTGCAAGATTACCATATACAGACCCGATGTTCTGGTCAGGGCGAGGTTCGAGGTGTCAAATATATCATATTGGATGGAACTGAAACCTATCACTTAACTCTTGTTATAAGTTTACCATCTACAAACCCGATGTTCTGGTCCAGGCGAGGTTCGAGGTGTCAAATATATCATATTGGATGAAACTGCAACCTCACTTAACTCAGGTTGCAAAATTATCATATACAGACCCGGTGTTCTGGTCCAGGCGAGGTTCGAGGTGTC
>NW_020618825.1:2476918-2478805 GCF_003573695.1 Papaver somniferum
TCAAATATATCAGATTGGATGAAACTGCAACCTCACTAACTCAGGTTGCAAGATTACCATATACAGACCCGATGTTCTGGTCAGGGCGAGGTTCGAGGTGTCAAATATATCATATTGGATGGAACTGAAACCTATCACTTAACTCTTGTTATAAGTTTACCATCTACAAACCCGATGTTCTGGTCCAGGCGAGGTTCGAGGTGTCAAATATATCATATTGGATGAAACTGAAACCTCACTTAACTCAGGTTGCAAGATTACCATATACAGACCCGATGTTCTGGTCCGAGCGAGGTTCGAGGTGTCAAATATATCAGATCGGATAAAACTACAACCTATCACTTAACTCAGGTTGCAATATTACCATATACATACCCGATGTTCTAGTCAGGGCGAGGTTCTAGGTGTCAAATATATCAGATTGGATGAAACTGCGACCTATCACTTAACCGAGGTTGCAATATTACCATATACAAACCTGATGTTTTTGTCCAAGCGAGGTTCTAGGTGTCAAATATATCAGATTGGATGAAACTCCAACCTATCACTTAACTCTGGTTGGAAGATTACCATATACAGACCCGAGGTTCTCGTCCGGGTGAGTTTCGAGGTGTCAAATATATCAGATTGGATGAAACTGCAACCTAGCTATCACTTAACTCAGGTACCAAGATTACCATATACACACCCAATGTTCTGGTCCGGACGAGGTTCGAGGTGTCGAATATATCAGATTGGATGGAACTGCAACCTATCACTTAACTCAGATTGCAACATTACCATATACAGACCCGATGTTTTGGTCCGAGCGAGGTCCGAGGTGTCAAATATATCAGATTGGATGAAACTGCAACCTCACTAACTAGGTTGCAAGATTACCATATACAGACCCGATGTTCTGGTCAGGGCGAGGTTTGAGGTGTCAAATATATAAGATTGGATGAAACTGCAAGTTATCAATTAACTCAGGTATCAAGATTACCATTACATCCCGATGTTCTGGTCCGGGCGAGGTTCGAGGTTTCAAATATATCATATTAGATGAAATGGCAACCTATCACGTAACTGTTGTTGCAAGATTACCATATACAGACCTGATGTTCTGGTCCATGCGAGCTTCGAGGTGTCAAATATATCAGATTGGATGAAACTGCAACTTATAACTTAACTCAGGTTGCAAGATTACCATATACATACCTGATGTTCTGGTCCGGGCGAGGTTCGAGGTGTCAAATATATCAGATTGGATGAAACTGCAACCTCACTTAACTCAGGTTGCAAGATTACCATATACATACCCGATGTTCTGGTCAGGGCGAGGTTTGAGGTGTCAAATATATAAAATTCGATGAAACTACAACCTATCACTTAACTCAGGTTGCAAGATTACCATATACAGACCCGATGTTCTGGTCCGGACGAGGTTCGAGGTGTCAAATATATTAGATTGGATGAAACAACAACCTATCACTTAATTCAGGTTACAAGATTACCATATACAGACCCGATGGTTTGGTCCGAACGAGGTTCGAGGTGTCAAATATATCAGATTGGATGAAACTGTAACCTCACTAACTCAGGTTGCAAGATTACCATATACAGACCCGATGTTCATGTCAGGGCGAGGTTCGAGGTGTCAAATATATCATATTGGATGGAACTTAAACCTATCACTTAACTCTTGTTACAAGTTTACCATCTACAAACCCGATGTTCTGGTCCAGGCGAGGTTCGAGGTGTCAAATATATCATATTTGATGAAACTGCAACCTCACTTAACTCAGGTTGCAAAATTATCATATACAGACCCGGTGTTCTGGTCCAGGCGAGGTTCAAGGTGTCAAATATATCAGATTGGATGAAACTGCAACCTATCACTTAACTCAG
>NW_020618825.1:2478894-2484811 GCF_003573695.1 Papaver somniferum
GCGAGGTTCGAGGTGTCAAATATATCAGATTGGATGAAACTGCCACCTCACTAACTCAGGTTGCAAGATTACCATATACAGACCCGATGTTCTGGTCAGGGCGAGGTTCTAGGTTTCAAATATATCAGATTGGATGAAACTGCGACCTACCACTTAACCGAGGTTGCAATATTACCATATACAAACCCGATGCTTTTGTCCAAGCGAGGTTCTAGGTGTCAAATATATCAGATTGGATGAAACTCCAACCTATCACTTAACTCTGGTTGGAAGATTACCATATACAGACCTGAGGTTCTCGTCCGGGCGAGGTTCGAGGTGTCAAATATATCAGATTGGATGAAACTGCAACCTAGCTATCACTTAACTCAGGTACCAAGATTACCATATACACACCCAATGTTCTGGTCCGGACGAGGTTCGAGGTGTCGAATATATCAGATTGGATGGAACTGCAACCTATCACTTAACTCAGGTTGTAACATTACCATATACAGACCCGATGTTTTGGTCCGAGCGAGGTTCGAGGTGTCAAATATATCAGATTGGATGAAACTGCAACCTCACTAACTCAGGTTGCAAGATTACCATATACAGACCCGATGTTCTGGTCAGGGCGAGGTTCGAGGTGTCAAATATATCATATTGGATGGAACTGAAACCTATCACTTAACTCTTGTTATAAGTTTACCATCTACAAACCCGATGTTCTGGTCCAGGCGAGGTTCGAGGTGTCAAATATATCATATTGGATGAAACTGAAACCTCACTTAACTCAGGTTGCAAGATTACCATATACAGACCCGATGTTCTGGTCCGAGCGAGGTTCGAGGTGTCAAATATATCAGATCGGATAAAACTACAACCTATCACTTAACTCAGGTTGCAATATTACCATATACATACCCGATGTTCTAGTCAGGGCGAGGTTCTAGGTGTCAAATATATCAGATTGGATGAAACTGCGACCTATCACTTAACCGAGGTTGCAATATTACCATATACAAACCTGATGTTTTTGTCCAAGCGAGGTTCTAGGTGTCAAATATATCAGATTGGATGAAACTCCAACCTATCACTTAACTCTGGTTGGAAGATTACCATATACAGACCCGAGGTTCTCGTCCGGGTGAGTTTCGAGGTGTCAAATATATCAGATTGGATGAAACTGCAACCTAGCTATCACTTAACTCAGGTACCAAGATTACCATATACACACCCAATGTTCTGGTCCGGACGAGGTTCGAGGTGTCGAATATATCAGATTGGATGGAACTGCAACCTATCACTTAACTCAGATTGCAACATTACCATATACAGACCCGATGTTTTGGTCCGAGCGAGGTCCGAGGTGTCAAATATATCAGATTGGATGAAACTGCAACCTCACTAACTAGGTTGCAAGATTACCATATACAGACCCGATGTTCTGGTCAGGGCGAGGTTTGAGGTGTCAAATATATAAGATTGGATGAAACTGCAAGTTATCAATTAACTCAGGTATCAAGATTACCATTACATCCCGATGTTCTGGTCCGGGCGAGGTTCGAGGTTTCAAATATATCATATTAGATGAAATGGCAACCTATCACGTAACTGTTGTTGCAAGATTACCATATACAGACCTGATGTTCTGGTCCATGCGAGCTTCGAGGTGTCAAATATATCAGATTGGATGAAACTGCAACTTATAACTTAACTCAGGTTGCAAGATTACCATATACATACCTGATGTTCTGGTCCGGGCGAGGTTCGAGGTGTCAAATATATCAGATTGGATGAAACTGCAACCTCACTTAACTCAGGTTGCAAGATTACCATATACATACCCGATGTTCTGGTCAGGGCGAGGTTTGAGGTGTCAAATATATAAGATTCGATGAAACTACAACCTATCACTTAACTCAGGTTGCAAGATTACCATATACAGACCCGATGTTCTGGTCCGGACGAGGTTCGAGGTGTCAAATATATTAGATTGGATGAAACAACAACCTATCACTTAACTCAGGTTACAAGATTACCATATACAGACCCGATGTTTTGGTCCGAACGAGGTTCGAGGTGTCAAATATATCAGATTGGATGAAACTGTAACCTCACTAACTCAGGTTGCAAGATTACCATATACAGACCCGATGTTCAGGTCAGGGCGAGGTTCGAGGTGTCAAATATATCATATTGGATGGAACTTAAACCTATCACTTAACTCTTGTTACAAGTTTACCATCTACAAACCCGATGTTCTGGTCCAGGCGAGGTTCGAGGTGTCAAATATATCATATTTGATGAAACTGCAACCTCACTTAACTCAGGTTGCAAAATTATCATATACAGACCCGGTGTTCTGGTCCAGGCGAGGTTCAAGGTGTCAAATATATCAGATTGGATGAAACTGCAACCTATCACTTAACTCAGGTTGCAAGATTACCATATACAGACCCGATGTTCTGGTCCGAGCGAGGTTCGAAGTGTCAAATATATCAGATCGGATAAAACTACAACCTATCACTTAACTCATGTTGCAAGATTACCATATACAGACCCGATGTTCTGGTCCGGGCGAGGTTCTGGGTGTCAAATATATCAGATTGGATGAAACTGCAAACTATCACTTAACTCAGGTTGCTAGATTACCATATACATACACCCAATGTTCTGGTCCGGGCGAGGTTCGAGGTGTCAAATATATCAGATTGGATGAAACTGCAACCTATCACTTAACTCAGGTTGCAAGATTACCATATACAGACCCGATGTTCTGGTCCAGACGAGGTTGGAGGTGTCGAATATATCAGACTGGATGAAACTGCAACCTATCACATAACTCAGTTTGCAACATTACCATATACAGACCCGATGTTTTGGTCCGACCGAGGTTCGAGGTGTCAAATATATCAGATTGGATGAAACTACAACCTCACTAACTCAGGTTGCAAGATTACCATATACAGACCCGATGTTCTGGTCAGGGCGAGGTTTGAGGTGTCAAATATATAAGATTGGATGAAACTGCAACCTATCACTTAACTCAGGTAGCAAGATTACCATTACATCCCGATGTTCTGGTCCGGGCGAGGTTCGAGGTGTCAAATATATCATATTGGATGAAATGGCAATCTATCACGTAACTGTTGTTGCAAGATTACCATATACAGACCTGATGTTCTGGTCCAGGCGATGTTCGAGGTGTCAAATATATCATATTGGATAAAACTGCAACTTATCACTTAACTCAGGTTGCAAGATTACCATATACAGACCCGATGTTCTGGTCCGGGCGAGGTTCACGGTGTCAAATATATCATATTGGATGGAACTGCAACCTATCACTTAACTCTTGTTGCAAGATTACCATCTACAGACCCGATGTTCTTGTCCAGGCGAGGTTCGAGGTGTCAAATATATCATATTGGATGAAACTGAAACCTCACTTAACTCAGGTTGCAAGATTACCATATACAGACCGGATGTTCTGTTCAGGGCGAGGTTTGAGGTGTCAAATATATAAGATTGGAGGAAACTGCAACCTATCACTTAACTCAGGTTGCAAGATTACCATATACAGACCCGGTGTTCTGGTCCAGGCGAGGTTCGAGGTGTCAAATATATCAGATTGGATGAAACTGCAACCTATCACTTAACTCAGGTTGCAAGATTACCATATACAGACCCGATGTTCTGGTCCGAGCGAGGTTCAAGGTGTCAAATATATCATATTGGAAGAAACTCCAACCTATCACTTAACACTGGTTGGAAGATTACCATATACAGACCCGAGGTTCTCGTCCGGGCGAGGTTCGAGGTGTCAAATATATCAGATTGGATGAAACTGCAACCTAGCTATCACTTAACTTAGGTAGCAAGATTACCATATACAGACCCAATGTTCTGGTCCGGGCGAGGTTCGAGGGGTCAAATATATCATATTGGATGGAACTGTAACCTATCACTTAACTCTTGTTACAAGTTTACCATCTACAAACCCGATGTTCTGGTCCAGGCGAGGATCGAGGTGTCAAATATATCAGATTGGATGAAACTATAACCTATCACTTAATTAAGGTCTGTATATAAGATTACCATATACAGACCCGATGTTCTGGTCCGGACGAGGTTCGAGGTGTCGAATATATCAGATTGGATGAAACTGCAACCTATCACTTAACTCAGTTTGCAACATTACCATATACAGACCCGATGTTTTGGTCCGAGCGAGGTTCGAGGTGTCAAATATATCAGATTGGATGAAACTGCAACCTAGCTATCACTTAACTTAGGTAGCAAGATTACCATATACAGACCCAATGTTCTGGTCCGGGCGAGGTTCGAGGTGTCAAATATATCATATTGTATGGAACTGCAACCTATCACTTAACTCAGGTTGCAACATTACCATCTACAAACCCGATGTTCTGGTCCAGGCGAGGATCGAGGTGTCAAATATATCAGATTGGATGAAACTATAACCTATCACTTAATTAAGGTCTGTATATAAGATTACCATATACAGACATGATGTTCTGGTCCGGACGAGGTTCGAGGTGTCGAATATATCAGATTTGATGAAACTGCAACCTATCACTTAACTCAGTTTGCAACATTACCATATACAGACCCGATGTTTTGGTCCGAGCGAGGTTCGAGGTGTCAAATATATCAGATTGGATGAAACTGCAACCTCAATAACTCAGGTTGCAAGATTACCATATACAGACCCGATGTTCTGGTTAGGGCGAGGTTTGAGGTGTCAAATATATAAGATTGGATGAAACTGCAACCTATCACTTAAAATCAGGTAGCAAGATTACCATATACAGACCTGATGCTCTGGTCCAGGCGAGGTTCGAGGTGTCAAATATATCATATTGGATGAAATGGCAACCTATCACGTAACTGTTGTTGCAAGATTACCATATACAGACCTGATGCTCTGGTCCAGGCGAGGTTCGAGGTGTCAAATATATCAGATTGGATGAAACTGCAACTTATCACTTAACTCAGGTTGCAAGATTACCATATACAGACCCGATATTCTGGTCCGGTCTAGGTTCGCGGTGTCAAATATATCATATTGGATGGAACTGCAACCTATCACTTAACTCTTGTTGCAATATTACCATCTACAGACCCGATGTTCTGGTCCAGGCGAGGTTCGAGGTGTCAAATATATCAGATTGGATGAAACTGCAACCTCACTTAACTCAGGTTGCAAGATTACCATATACAGACCCGATGTTCTGTTCAGGGCGAGGTTTGAGGTGTCAAATATATAAGATTGGAGGAAACTGCAAACTATCACTTAACTCAGGTTGCAAGATTACCATATACAGACCCGGTGTTCTGGTCCAGGCGAGGTTCGAGGTGTCAAATATATCAGATTGGATGAAACTGCAACCTATCACTTAACTCAGGTTGCAAGATTACCATATACAGACTCGATGTTCTGGTCCGAGCGATGTTCAAGGTGTCAAATATATCAGATTGGATGAAACTCCAACCTATCACTTAACACTGGTTGGAAGATTACCGTATACAGACCCGAGGTTCTCGTCCGGGCGAGGTTCGAGGTGTCAAATATATCAGATTGGATGAAACTGCAACCTAGCTATCACTTAACTTAGGTAGCAAGATTACCATATACAGACCCAATGTTCTGGTCCGGGCGAGGTTCGAGGTGTCAAATATATCATATTGGATGGAACTGCAACCTATCACTTAACTCTTGTTACAAGTTTACCATCTACAAACCCGATGTTCTGGTCCAGGCGAGGATCGAGGTGTCAAATATATCAGATTGGATGAAACTATAACCTATCACTTAATTAAGGTCTGTATATAAGATTACCATATACAGACCCGATGTTCTGGTCCGGACGAGGTTCGAGGTGTCGAATATATCAGATTGGATGAAACT
>NW_020618825.1:2486130-2486280 GCF_003573695.1 Papaver somniferum
GGCGAGGTTCGAGGTGTCAAATATATCATATTGGATGAAATGGCAACCTATCACGTAACTGTTGTTGCAAGATTACCATATACAGACCTGATGCTCTGGTCCAGGCGAGGTTCGAGGTGTCAAATATATCAGATTGGATGAAACTGCAAC
>NW_020618825.1:2486539-2491221 GCF_003573695.1 Papaver somniferum
TCAGGGCGAGGTTTGAGGTGTCAAATATATAAGATTGGAGGAAACTGCAAACTATCACTTAACTCAGGTTGCAAGATTACCATATACAGACCCGGTGTTCTGGTCCAGGCGAGATTCGAGGTGTCAAATATATCAGATTGGATGAAACTGCAACCTATCACTTAACTCAGGTTGCAAGATTACCATATACAGACCCGATGTTCTGGTCCGAGCGAGGTTCGAAGTGTCAAATATATCAGATCGGATAAAACTACAACCTATCACTTAACTCATGTTACAAGATTACCATATACAGACCCGATGTTCTGGTCCGGGCGAGGTTCGAGGTGTCAAATATATAAGATTGGATGAAACTGCAACCTAGCTATCACTTAACTTAGGTAGCAAGATTACCATATACAGACCCAATGTTCTGGTCCGGGCGAGGTTCGAGGTGTCAACTATATCATATTGGATGGAACTGCAACCTATCACTTAACTCAGGTTGCAACATTACCATCTACAAACCCGATGTTCTGGTCCAGGCGAGGATCGAGGTGTCAAATATATCAGATTGGATGAAACTATAACCTATCACTTAATTAAGGTCTGTATATAAGATTACCATATACAGACCTGATGTTCTGGTCCGGACGAGGTTCGAGGTGTCGAATATATCAGATTGGATGAAACTGCAACCTATCACTTAACTCAGTTTGCAACATTACCATATACAGACCCGATGTTTTGGTCCGAGCGAGGTTCGAGGTGTCAAATATATCAGATTGGATGAAACTGCAACCTCACTAACTCAGGTTGCAAGATTACCATATACAGACCCGATGTTCTGGTTAGGGCGAGGTTTGAGGTGTCAAATATATAAGATTGGATGAAACTGCAACCTATCACTTAAATCAGGTAGCAAGATTACCATATACAGACCTGATGCTCTGGTCCAGGCGAGGTTCGAGGTGTCAAATATATCATATTGGATGAAATGGCAACCTATCACGTAACTGTTGTTGCAAGATTACCATATACAGACCTGATGCTCTGGTCCATGCGAGGTTCGAGGTGTCAAATATATCAGATTGGATGAAACTGCAACTTATCACTTAACTCAGGTTGCAAGATTACCATATACAGACCCGATGTTCTGGTCCTGGCTAGGTTCGCGGTGTCAAATATATCATATTGGATGGAACTGCAACCTATCACTTAACTCTTGTTGCAATATTACCATCTACAGACCCGATGTTCTGGTCCAGGCGAGGTTCGAGGTGTCAAATATATCAGATTGGATGAAACTGCAACCTCACTTAACTCAGGTTGCAAGATTACCATATACAGACCCGATGTTCTGTTCAGGGCGAGGTTTGAGGTGTCAAATATATAAGATTGGAGGAAACTGTAACCTATCACTTAACTCAGGTTGCAAGATTACCATATACAGACCCGGTGTTCTGGTCCAGGCGAGGTTCGAGGTGTCAAATATATCAGATTGGATGAAACTGCAACCTATCACTTAACTCAGGTTGCAAGATTACCATATACAGACCCGATGTTCTGGTCCGAGCGAGGTTCGAAGTGTCAAATATATCAGATCGGATAAAACTACAACCTATCACTTAACTCATGTTGCAAGATTACCATATACAGACCCGATGTTCTGGTCCGGGCGAGGTTCGAGGTGTCAAATATATCAGATTGGATGAAACTGCAACCTAGCTATCACTTAACTTAGGTAGCAAGATTACCATATACAGACCCAATGTTCTGGTCCGGGCGAGGTTCGAGGTGTCAAATATATCATATTGGATGGAACTGCAACCTATCACTTAACTCAGGTTGCAACATTACCATCTACAAACCCGATGTTCTGGTCCAGGCGAGGATCGAGGTGTCAAATATATCAGATTGGATGAAACTATAACCTATCACTTAATTAAGGTCTGTATATAAGATTACCATATACAGACCCGATGTTCTGGTCCGGACGAGGTTCGAGGTGTCGAATATATCAGATTGGATGAAACTGCAACCTATCACTTAACTCAGTTTGCAACATTACCATATACAGACCCGATGTTTTGGTCCGAGCGAGGTTCGAGGTGTCAAATATATCAGATTGGATGAAACTGCAACCTCAATAACTCAGGTTGCAAGATTACCATATACAGACCCGATGTTCTGGTTAGGGCGAGGTTTGAGGTGTCAAATATATAAGATTGGATGAAACTGCAACCTATCACTTAAATCAGGTAGCAAGATTACCATATACAGACCTGATGCTCTGGTCCAGGCGAGGTTCGAGGTGTCAAATATATCATATTGGATGAAATGGCAACCTATCACGTAACTGTTGTTGCAAGATTACCATATACAGACCTGATGCTCTGGTCCAGGCGAGGTTCGAGGTGTCAAATATATCAGATTGGATGAAACTGCAACTTATCACTTAACTCAGGTTGCAAGATTACCATATACAGATCCGATGTTCTGGTCCGGGCTAGGTTCGCGGTGTCAAATATATCATATTGGATGGAACTGCAAACTATCACTTAACTCTTGTTGCAATATTACCATCTACAGACCCGATGTTCTGGTCCAGGCGAGGTTCGAGGTGTCAAATATATCAGATTGGATGAAACTGCAACCTCACTTAACTCAGGTTGCAAGATTACCATATACAGACCCGATGTTCTGTTCAGGGCGAGGTTTGTGGTGTCAAATATATAAGATTGGAAGAAACTGCAACCTATCACTTAACTCAGGTTGCAAGATTACCATATACAGACCCGGTGTTCTGGTCCAGGCGAGGTTCGAGGTGTCAAATATATCAGATTGGATGAAACTGCAACCTATCACTTAACTCAGGTTGCAAGATTACCATATACAAACCTGATGTTCTGGTCCGAGCGAGGTTCGAAGTGTCAAATATATCAGATCGGATAAAACTACAACCTATCACTTAACTCATGTTGCAAGATTACCATATACAGACCCGATGTTCTGGTCCGGGCGAGGTTCTGGGTGCCAAATATATCAGATTGGATGAAACTGCAAACTATCACTTAACTCAGGTTGCTAGATTACCATATACAGACACCCAATGTTCTGGTCCGGGCGAGGTTCGAGGTGTCAAATATACCAGATTGGATGAAACTGCAACCTATCACTTAACTCAGGTTGCAACATTACCATATACAGACCCGATGTTTTGGTCCGAGCGAGGTTCAAGGTGTCAAATATATCATATTAGATGAAACTGCAACCTATCACTTAACTCAGGTTGCAAGATTACCATATACAGACCCGATGTTCTGGTCCGGACGAGGTTGGAGGTGTCGAATATATCAGACTGGATGAAACTGCAACCTATCACATAACTCAGTTTGCAACATTACCATATACAGACCCGATGTTTTGGTCCGAGCGAGGTTCGAGGTGTCAAATATATCAGATTGGATGAAACTACAACCTCACTAACTCAGGTTTCAAGATTACTATATACAGACCCGATGTTCTGGTCAGGGCGAGGTTTGAGGTGTCAAATATATAAGATTGGATGAAACTGCAACCTATCACTTAACTCAGGTAGCAAGATTCTATTACATCCAGATGTTCTGGTCCGGGCGAGGTTCGAGGTGTCAAATATATCATATTGGATGAAATGGCAACCTATCACGTAACTGTTGTTGCAAGATTACCATATACAGACCTGATGTTCTGGTCCAGGCGATGTTCGAGGTGTCAAATATATCATATTGGATGAAACAACAACCTATCACTTAACTCAGGTTACAAGATTACCATATACAAACCCGATGTTTTGGTCCGAACGAGGTTCGAGGTGTCAAATATATCAGATTGGATGAAACTGCAACCTCACTAACTCAGGTTGCAAGATTACCATATACAGACCCGATGTTCAGGTCAGGGAGAGGTTCGAGGTGTCAAAAATATCATATTGGATGGAACTTAAACCTATCACTTAACTCTTGTTACAAGTTTACCATCTACAAACCCGATGTTCTGGTCCAGGCGAGGTTCGAGGTGTCAAATATATCATATTTGATGAAACTGCAACCTCACTTAACTCAGGTTGAAAAATTATCATATACAGACCCGATGTTCTGTTCAGGGCGAGGTTTGAGGTGTCAAATATATAAGATTGGAGGAAACTGCAACCTATCACTTAACTCAGTTTGCAAGATTACCATATACAGACCCGATGTTCTGGTCCGAGCGAGGTTCGAAGTGTCAAATATATCAGATCGGATAAAACTACAACCTATCACTTAACTCTTGTTGCAAGATTACCATCTACAGACCCGATGTTCTGGTCCAGGCGAGGTTCGAGGTGTCAAATATATCAGATTGGATGAAACTGAAACCTCACTTAACTCAGGTTGCAAGATTACCATATACAGACCCGATGTTCTGGTCCGGGCGAGGTTCTATGTGTCAAATATATCAGATTGGATGAAACTGCAAACTATCACTTAACTCAGGTTGCTAGATTACCATATACAGACACCCAATGTTCTGGTCCGGGCGAGGTTCTAGGTGTCAAATATATCAGATTGGATGAAACTGCAAACTATCACTTAACTCAGGTTGCAAGATTACCATATACAGACCCGATGTTCTGGTCCGGGCGAGGTTCGAGGTGTCAAATATATCAGATTGGATGAAACTGC
>NW_020618825.1:2492221-2502342 GCF_003573695.1 Papaver somniferum
GATTACCATATACAGACCCGATGTTCTGGTCGGAGCAAGGTTCGAGGTGTCAAATATATCAGATCGGATAAAACTACAACCTATCACTTAACTCAGGTAGCAAGATTACCATATACAGACCCGATGTTCTGGTCCGGGCGAGGTTCTAGGTGTAAAATATATCAGATTGGATGAAACTGCAACCTATCACTTAACTCAGGTTGCTAGATTACCATATACAGACACCCAATGTTCTGGTTCGGGCGAGGTTCGAGGTGTCAAATATATCAGATTGGATGAAACTGCAACCTATAACTTAAATCAGGTTGCAAGATTACCATATACAGACCCGGTGTTCTGGTCTGAGCGAGGTTCCAGGTGTCAAATATATCAGATTGGATGAAACTCCAACCTATCACTTAACTCTGGTTGGAAGATTACCATATACAGACCCGAGGTTCTCGTCCGGGCGAGGTTCGAGTTGTCAAATATATCAGATTGGATGAAACTGCAACCTAGCTATCACTTAACTCAAATAGAAAGATTACCATATACAGACCCAATGTTCTGGTCCGGGCGAGGTTCGAGGTGTCAAATATATCATATTGGATGGAACTGCAACCAATCACTTAACTCTTGTTACAAGTTTACCATCTACAAACCCGATGTTCTGGTCCAGGCGAGGTTCGAGGTGTCAAACATATCATATTGGATGAAACTGCAACCTCACTTAACTCAGGTTGCAAAATTATCATATACAGACCCGGTGTTCTGGTCCAGGCGAGGTTCGAGGTGTCAAATATATCATATTGGATGAAAATGCAACCTATCACTTAACTCAGGTTGCAAGATTACCATATACAGACCCGATGTTCTGGTCCGAGCGAGGTTCGAGGTGTCAAATATATCAGATCGGATAAAACTACAACCTATCACTTAACTCAGGTAGCAAGATTACCATATACAGAACCGATGTTCTGGTCCGGGCGAGGTTCTAGGTGTCAAATATATCAGATTGGATGAAACTGCAAACTATCACTTAACTCAGGTTGCTAGTTTACCATATACAGACACCCAATGTTCTGGTCCGGGCAAGGTTCGAGGTGTCAAATATATCAGATTGGATGAAACTGCAACCTATCACTTAACTCAGGTTGCAACATTACCATATACAGACCCGATATTTTGGTCCGAGCGAGGTTCAAGGTGTCAAATATATCATATTGGATGAAACTGAAACCTATCACTTAACTCAGGTTGCAATATTACGATATACAGACCCGATGTTCTGGTCCGGACGAGGTTCGAGGTGTCGAATATATCAGATTGGATGAAACTGCAACCTATTACTTAACTCAGGTTACAACATTACCATATACAAACCCGATGTTTTGGTCCGAGCGAGGTTCGAGGTGTCAAATATATCATATTGGATGAAACTGCAACCTCACTAACTCAGGTTGCAAGATTATCATATACGAACCCGATGTTCTGGTAAGGGCGAGGTTTGAGGTGTCAAATATATAAGATTGGATGAAACTGCAACCTATCACTTAACTCAGGTAGCAAGATTACTATTACATCCCGATGTTCTGGTCCGGGCGAGGTTCGAGGTGTCAAATATATCATATTGGATGAAATCGCAACCTATCACGTAACTGTTGTTGCAAGATTACCATATACAGACCTGATGTTCTGGTCCAGGCGAGGTTCGAGGTCTCAAATATATCAGATTGGATGAAACTGCAACTTATCACTTAACTCAGGTTGCAAGATTACCATATACAGACCCGATGTTCTGGTCCGGGCGAGGTTCGAGTGATAAATATATCATATTGGATGGAACTGCAACCTATCACTTAACTCTTGTTGCAAGATTACCATCTACAGACCCGATGTTCTGGTCCAGGAGAGGTTCGAGGTGTCAAATATATCAGATTGGATGAAACTGCAACCTCACTTAACTCAGGTTGCAAGATTACCATATACAGACCCGATGTTCTGGTCAGGGAGAGGTTTGAGGTGTCAAATATATAAGATTGGATGAAACTGCAACCTATCACTTAATTCAGGTTGCAAGATTACCATATACAGACCCGATGTTCTGGTCAGGGCGAGGTTTTAGGTGTCAAATATATAAGATTGGATGAAACTGCAACCTATCACTTAACTCAGGTTGCAAGATTACCATATACAGACCCGGTGTTCTGGTCCAGGCGAGGTTCGAGGTGTCAAATATATCATATTGGATGAAAATGCAACCTATCACTTAACTCATGTTGCAAGATTACCATATACAGACCCGATTTTCTGGTCCGAGCGAGGTTCGAGGTGTCAAATATATCAGATCGGATAAAACTACAACCTATCACTTAACTCAGGTAGCAAGATTACCATATACAGAACCGATGTTCTGGTCCGGGCGAGGTTCTAGGTGTCAAATATATCAGATTGGATAAAACTGCAAACTATCACTTAACTCAGGTTGCTAGATTACCATATACAGACACCCAATGTTCTGATCCGGGCGAGGTTCGAGGTGTCAAATATATCAGATTGGATGAAACTGCAACCTATCACTTAACTCAGGTTGCAACATTACCATATACAGACCCGATGTTTTGGTTCGAGAGAGGTTCAAGGTGTCAAATATATCATATTGGATGAAACTGCAACCTATCACTTAACTCAGGTTGCAATATTACGATATACAGACCCGATGTTCTGGTCCGGACGAGGTTCGAGGTGTCGAATATATCAGATTTGATGAAACTGCAACCTATCACCTAACTCAGGTTGCAACATTACCATATACAGACCCGATGTTTTGGTCCGAGCGAGGTTCGAGGTGTCAAATATATCATATTGGATGAAACTGCAACCTCACTAACTTAGGTTGCAAGATTACCATATACAAACCCCATTTTCTGGTAAGGGCGAGGTTTGAGGTGTCAAATATATAAGATTCGATGAAACTGAAACCTATCACTTAACTCAGGTAGCAAGATTACCATTACATCCCGATGTTCTGGTCCCGGCGAGGTTCGAGGTGTCAAATATATCATATTGGATGAAATGGCAACCTATCACGTAACTGTTGTTGCAAGATTACCATATACAGACCTGATGTTCTGGTCCAGGCGAGGTTCGAAGTCTCAAATATATCAGATTGGATGAAACTGCAACTTATCACTTAACTCAGGTTGCAAGATTGCCATATACAGACCCGATGTTCTGGTCCGGGCGAGGTTCGAGATGTCAAATATATCATATTGGATGGAACTGCAACCTATCACTTAACTCTTGTTGCAAGATTACCATCTACAGACCCGATGTTCTGGTCCAGGCGAGGTTCGAGGTGTCAAACATATCAGATTGGGTGAAACTGCAACCTCACTTAACTCAGGTTGCAAAATTATCATATACAGACCCGGTATTCTGGTCCAGGCGAGGTTCGAGGTGTCAAATATATCATATTGGATGAAAATGCAACCTATCACTTAACTCAGGTTGCAAGATTACCATATACAGACCCGATGTTCTGGTCCGAGCGAGGTTCGAGGTGTCAAATATATCAGATCGGATAAAACTACAACCTATCACTTAACTCAGGTAGCAAGATTACCATATACAGAACCGATGTTCTGGTCCGGGCGAGGTTCTAGGTGTCAAATATATCAGATTGGATGAAACTGCAAACTATCACTTAACTCAGGTTGCTAGTTTACCATATACAGACACCCAATGTTCTGGTCCGGGCAAGGTTCGAGGTGTCAAATATATCAGATTGGATGAAACTGTAACCTATCACTTAACTCAGGTTGCAACATTACCATATACAGACCCGATATTTTGGTCCGAGCGAGGTTCAAGGTGTCAAATATATCATATTGGATGAAACTGAAACCTATCACTTAACTCAGGTTGCAATATTACGATATACAGACCCGATGTTCTGGTCCGGACGAGGTTCGAGGTGTCGAATATATCAGATTGGATGAAACTGCAACCTATTACTTAACTCAGTTTACAACATTACCATATACAAACCCGATGTTTTGGTCCGAGCGAGGTTCGAGGTGTCAAATATATCATATTGGATGAAACTGCAACCTCACTAACTCAGGTTGCAAGATTATCATATACGAACCCGATGTTCTGGTAAGGGCGAGGTTTGAGGTGTCAAATATATAAGATTGGATGAAACTGCAACCTATCACTTAACTCAGGTAGCAAGATTACTATTACATCCCGATGTTCTGGTCCGGGCGAGGTTCGAGGTGTCAAATATATCATATTGGATGAAATCGCAACCTATCACGTAACTGTTGTTGCAAGATTACCATATACAGACCTGATGTTCTGGTCCAGGCGAGGTTCGAGGTCTCAAATATATCAGATTGGATGAAACTGCAACTTATCACTTAACTCAGGTTGCAAGATTACCATATACAGACCCGATGTTCTGGTCCGGGCGAGGTTCGAGGTGATAAATATATCATATTGGATGGAACTGCAACCTATCACTTAACTCTTGTTGCAAGATTACCATCTACAGACCCGATGTTCTGGTCCAGGCGAGGTTCGAGGTGTCAAATATATCAGATTGGATGAAACTGCAACCTCACTTAACTCAGGTTGCAAGATTACCATATACAGACCCGATGTTCTGGTCAGGGAGAGGTTTGAGGTGTCAAATATATAAGATTGGATGAAACTGCAACCTATCACTTAATTCAGGTTGCAAGATTACCATATACAGACCCGATGTTCTGGTCAGGGCGAGGTTTTAGGTGTCAAATATATAAGATTGGATGAAACTGCAACCTATCACTTAACTCAGGTTGCAAGATTACCATATACAGACCCGGTGTTCTGGTCCAGGCGAGGTTCGAGGTGTCAAATATATCAGATTGGATGAAACAGCAACCTATCACTTAACTCAGGTTGCAAGATTACCATATACAGACCCGGTGTTCTGGTCCAGGCGAGGTTCGAGGTGTCGAATATATCAGATTAGATGAAACTGCAACCTATCACTTAACTCAGGTTGCAACATTACCATATACAGACCCGATATTTTGGTCCGAGCGAGGTTCGAGGTGTCAAATATATCAGATTGGATGAAACTGCAACCTCACTAACTCAGGTTGCAAGATTACCATATACAGACCCGATGTTCTGGTCAGGGCGAGGTTCAAGGTGTCAAATATATCATATTGGATGGAACTGCAACCTATCACTTAACTCTTGTTACAAGTTTACCATCTACAAACCCGATGTTCTGGTCCAGGCGAGGTTCGAGGTGTCAAATATATCAGATTGGATAAAACTGCAACTTATCACTTAACTCAGGTTGCAAAATTATCATATACAGACCCGGTGTTCTGGTCCAGGCGAGGTTTGAGGTGTCAAATATATCAGATTGGATGAAACTGCAACCTATCACTTAACTCAGGTTGCTAGATTACCATATACAGACACCCGATGTTCTGGTACGGGCGAGGTTCGAGGTGTCAAATATATCAGATTGGATGAAACTGCGACATAACACTTAATTGAGGTTGCAACATTACAATATACAAACCCGATGTTTTGGTACGGGCGAGGTTCGAGGTGTCAAATATATCATATTGGATGAAACTGCAACCTATCACTTAACTCTTGTTGCAAGATTACCATCTACAGACCCGATGTTCTGGTCCAGGCGATGTTCGAGGTGTCAAATACATCAGATTGGATGAAACTACAACCTCACTTAACTCAGGTTGCAAGATTACCATATACAGACCCGATGTTCTGGTCGGAGCAAGGTTCGAGGTGTCAAATATATCAGATCGGATAAAACTACAACCTATCACTTAACTCAGGTAGCAAGATTACCATATACAGACCCGATGTTCTGGTCCGGGCGAGGTTCTAGGTGTAAAATATATCAGATTGGATGAAACTGCAACCTATCACTTAACTCAGGTTGCTAGATTACCATATACAGACACCCAATGTTCTGGTTCGGGCGAGGTTCGAGGTGTCAAATATATCAGATTGGATGAAACTGCAACCTATAACTTAAATCAGGTTGCAAGATTACCATATACAGACCCGGTGTTCTGGTCCGAGCGAGGTTCCAGGTGTCAAATATATCAGATTGGATGAAACTCCAACCTATCACTTAACTCTGGTTGGAAGATTACCATATACAGACCCGAGGTTCTCGTCCGGGCGAGGTTCGAGTTGTCAAATATATCAGATTGAATGAAACTGCAACCTAGCTATCACTTAACTCAAATAGAAAGATTACCATATACAGACCCAATGTTCTGGTCCGGGCGATGTTCGAGGTGTCAAATATATCATATTGGATGGAACTGCAACCAATCACTTAACTCTTGTTACAAGTTTAGCATCTACAAACCCGATGTTCTGGTCCAGGCGAGGTTCGAGGTGTCAAACATATCAGATTGGATGAAACTGCAACCTCACTTAACTCAGGTTGCAAAATTATCATATACAGACCCGGTGTTCTGGTCCAGGCGAGGTTCGAGGTGTCAAATATATCATATTGGATGAAAATGCAACCTATCACTTAACTCAGGTTGCAAGATTACCATATACAGACCCGATGTTCTGGTCAGGGCGAGGTTTGAGGTGTCAAATATATAAGATTGGATGAAACTGCAACCTATCACTTAACTCAGGTTGCAAGATTACCATATACAGACCCGATGTTCTGGTCCGGGCGAGGTTCGAGGTGTCAAATAGATTAGATTGGATGAAACTGCAACCTATCACTTAACTCAGGTTGCAAGATTACCATATACAGACCCGATGTTCTGGTCCAGGCGAGGTTCGAGGTGTCAAATATATCAGATTGGATGAAACTGTAACCTATCACTTAATTAAGGTCTGTATATAAGATTACCATATACAGACCCGATGTTCTGGTACGGACGAGGTTCGAGGTGTCGAATATATCAGATTGGATGAAACTGCAACCTATCACTTAACTCAGTTTGCAACATTACCATATACAGACCCGATGTTTTGGTCCGAGCGAGGTTCGAGGTGTCAAATATATCAGATTGGATGAAACTGCAACCTCACTAACTCAGGTTGCAAGATTACCATATACAGACCCGATGTTCTGGTCAGGGCGAGGTTTGAGGTGTCAAATATATAAGATTGGATGAAACTGCAACCTATCACTTAACTCAGGTAGCAAGATTACCATTACATCCCGATGTTCTGGTCCGGGCGAGGTTCGAGGTGTCAAATATATCATATTGGATGAAATGGAAACCTGTCACGTAACTGTTGTTACAAAATTACCATATACGGACCTGATGTTCTGGTCCAAGAGAGGTTCGAGGTGTCAAATATATCAGATTGGATGAAACTGCAATCTATCACTTAACTCTGGCTGCAAGATTACGATATACAGACCCGGTGTTCTGGTTTCGGCGAGGTTTGAGGTGTCAAATATATCAGATTGGATGAAACATCAACTTATCACTTAACTCAGGTTGCAAGATTACCATATACAGACCCGGTGTTCTGGTCCATGCGAGGTTCGAGGTGTCAAATATATCATATTGGATGAAACTGCAACCTATCACTTAACTCAGGTTGCAAGATTACCATATACAGACCCGGTGTTCTGGTCCAGGCGAGGTTCGAGGTGTCAAATATATCAGATCGGATTAAACTGCAACCTATCACTTAACTCAGGTAGCAAGATTACCATATACAGACCCGATGTTCTGGTCCGGGCGAGGTTCTAGGTGTCAAATATATCAGATTGGATGAAACTACAACCTATTACTTAACTCAGGTTGCATGATTACCATCTACAGACCCGATGTTCTGGTCAGGGCGAGGTTCGAGGTGTCAAATATATCATATTGGATGGAACTGCAACCTATCACTTAACTCTTGTTACAATTTTACCATCTACAAACCCGATGTTCTGGTCCAGGCGAGGTTCGAGGTGTCAAATATATCAGATTGGATGAAACTGCAACCTATCACTTAACTCAGGTTGCAAAATTATCATATACAGACCCGATGTTCTGGTCCAGGCGAGGTTTGAGGTGTCAAATATATCAGATTGGATGAAACTGCAACCTATCACTTAACTCAGGTTGCTAGATTACCATATACAGACACCCGATGTTCTGGTCCGGGCGAGGTTCGAGGTGTCAAATATATCGGATTGGATGAAACTGCGACATAACACTTAATTGAGGTTGCAACATTATAATATACAAACCCGATGTTTTGGTCCGAGCGAGGTTCAAGGTGTCAAATATATCAGATTGTATGAAACTCCAACCTATCACTTAACTCTGGTTGGAAGATTACCATATACATACCAGAAGTTCGAGGTGTCAAATATATCAGATTGGATGAAACTGCAACTTAGCTATCACTTAACTCAGGTAGCAAGATTACCATATATAGACCCGATGTTCTGGTCCGGGCGAGGTTCGAGGTGTCAAATATATCATATTGGATGAAACTGCAACATATCACTTAACTCTTGTTGCAAGATTACCATCTACAGACCCGATGTTCTGGTCAGGGCGAGGTTAGAGGTGTCAAATATATCATATTGGATGAAACTGCGACATATCACTTAATTGAGGTTGCAACATTACAATATACAAACCCGATGTTTTCGTCCGAGAGAGGTTCAAGGTTTCAAATATATCAGATTGGATGAAACTCCAACCTATCACTTAACTCTGGTTGGAAGATTACCATATACAAACCCGAGGTTCCCGTCCGGGCGAGGTTCGAGGTGTCAAATATATCAGATTGGATGGAACTGCAACCTATCACTTAACTCTTGTTGCAATATTACCATCTACATACCCGATGTTCTGGTCCAGGCGAGGTTCGAGGTGTCAAATACATCAGATTGGATGAAACTGCAACCTCACTTAACTCAAGTTGCAATATTACCATATACAGACCCGATGTTTTGGTCCGAGCGAGGTTCGAGGTGTCAAATATATCAGATCGGATTAAACTGCAACCTATCACTTAACTCAGGTAGCAAGATTACCATATACAGACCCGTTGTTCTGGTCCGGGCGAGGTTCGAGGTGTCAAATATATCAGATTGGATGAAACTGCAACCTATTACTTAACTCAGGTTGCTAGATTACCATCTACAGACCCGATGTTCTGGTCAGGGCGAGGTTCGAGGTGTCAAATATATCAGATTGGATGAAACTGCCACATATCACTTAATTGAGGTTGCAACATTATAATATACAAACCCGATGTTTTGGTCCGAGCGAGGTTCAAGGTGTCAAATATTTCAGATTGGATGAAACTCCAACCTATCACTAAACTCTGGTTGGAAGATTACCATATATAAACCCGAGGTTCCCGTCCGGGCGAGGTTCGAGGTGTCAAATATATCAGATTGGATGGAACTGCAACCTATCACTTAACTCTTGTTGCATGATTACCATCTACATACCCGATGTTCTGGTCCAGGCGAGGTTCGAGGTGTCAAATACATCAGATTGGATGAAACTGCAACCTCACTTAACTCAGGTTGCAATATTACCATATACAGACCCGATGTTTTGGTCCGGGTGAGGTTTAAGGTGTCAAATATATAAGATTGGATGAAAATGTAACCTATCACTTAATCCAGGTTGCAAGATTACCATATACAGACCCGATGTTCTGGTCCGGGCGAGGTTCGAGGTGTCAAATATATCAGATTGGATGAAACTACAACCTATTACTTAACTCAGGTTGCAAGATTACCATCTACATACCCGATGTTCTGGTCCTGGCGAATTTCGAGGTGTCAAATATATCAGATTGGATGAAACTGCAACCTATCACTTAAATCTTGTTGCAAGATTACCATAGACAGACCCGATGTTCCGGTCCAGGCGAGGTTCGAGGTGTCAAATATATCAGATTGGATGAAACTGCAACCTCACTTAACTCAGGTTGCAAGATTACCATATACAGACCCGATGTTCTGGTCAGGGCGAGGTTTGAGGTGTCAAATATATAAGATTGGATGAAACTGCAACCTATCACTTAACTCAGGTTGCAAGATTACCATATACAGACCCGATGTTCTGGTCCGGGCGAGGTTCGAGGTGTCAAAT
>NW_020618825.1:2502450-2505948 GCF_003573695.1 Papaver somniferum
TTAACTCAGGTTGCAATATTACCATTTACAGACACCCGATGTTCTGGTCCGGGCGAGGTTCGAGGTGTCAAATATATCAGATTGGATGAATCTGCAACCTATCACTTAACTCAGGTTGCAAGATTACCATATATAGACCCGGTGTTCTGGTCCAGGCGAGGTTCAAGGTGTCAAATATATCAGATTAGAAGAAACTGCAACTTATCACTTAATTAAGGTTGCAATATTACCATTTACAGACCCGATGTACTCGTCCGGGCGAGGTTCGAGGTGTCAAATATATCAGATTGGATGAAACTGCAACCTATCACTTAACTCAGGTTGCAAGATTACCATATACAGACCCGGTGTTCTGGTCCAGGCGAGGTTCGAGGTGTCAAATATATCAGATTGGATGAAACTGTAACCTAGCACTTAACTCCGGTAGCAAGATTACCATTACATCCCCATTTTCTGGTCCGGGCGAGGTTCGAGGTGTCAAATATATCATATTGGATGAAATGGAAACCTATCACGTAACTGTTGTTGCAAGATTACCATATACAGACCTGATGTTCTGGTCCAGTCGAGGTTCGAGGTGTCAAATATATAAGATTTGATGAAACTGCAATCTATCATTTAACTCTGGCTACAAGATTACGATATACAGACCCGATGTTCTTGTTCCGGCGAGGTTTGAGGTGTCAAATATATCAGATTGGATGAAACTGCAACTTATCACTTAACTCAGGTTGCAAGATTACCATATACAGACCCGATGTTCTGGTCCGGGCGAGGTTCAAGGTGTCAAATATATCATATTGGGTGGAACTGCAACCTATCACTTCACTCTTGTTGCAAGATTACCATCTACAGACCCGATGTTCTGGTCCAGGCGAGGTTCGAGGTGTCAAATATATCAGATTGGATGAAACTGCAACCTCACTTAACTCAGGTTGCAAGATTACCATATACAGACCCGATGTTCTGGTCAGGGCTAGGTTTGAGGTGTCAAATATATAAGATTGGATGAAACTGCAACCTATCACTTAACTCAGGTTGCAAGATTACCATATACAGACCCGATGTTCTGGTCCGGGCGAGGTTCGTGGTGTTAAATATATTAGATTGGATGAAACTGCAACCTATCACTTAACTCAGGTTGCAAGATTACCATATACAGACCCGGTGTTCTGGTCCAGGCGAGGTTCGAGGTGTCAAATATATCAGATTGGATGAAACTGCAACCTATCACTTAACTCAGGTTGCAAGATTACTATATACAGACCCGATGTTCTGGTCCGGGAGGGTTCGAGGTGTCAAATCTATCAGATTGGATGAAACTCCAACCTAGCTATCACTTAACTCAGATTGCTAGATTACCATATACAGACACCCAATGTTCTGGTCCGGGCGAGGTTGGAGGTGTCAAATACATCAGATTGGATGAAACTGCAACCTATCACTTAACTCAGGTTGCAACATTACCATATACAAACCCGATGTTTTGGTCCGAGCGAGGTTCAAAGCGTCAAATATACCAGATTGGATGAAACTCCAACCTATCACTTAACTCTGGTTGGAAGATTACCATATACAGACCTGAGGTTCTCATCCGGGCGAGGTTCGAGGTGTCAAATATATCAGATTGGATGAAACTGCAACCTAGCTATCACTTAACTCAGGTATCAAGATTACCATATACCGACCCGATGTTATGGTCCGGGCGAGGTTCGAGGTGTCAAATATATCATATTGGATGGAACTGCAACCTATCACTTAACTCTTGTTGCAAGATTACCATATACAGACCCTATGTTCTGGTCCAGGCGAGGTTCGAGGTGTCAAATATATCCGATTGGATGAAACTGTAACCTCACTTAACTCAGGTTGCAAGATTACTATATACAGACCCGATGTTCTGGTCAGGGCGTGGTTTGAGGTGTCAAATATAGAAGATTGGATGAAACTGCAACCTATCACTTAATTCAGGTTGCAAGATTACCATATACAAAACCGATGTTATGGTCCGGGCGAGGTTCGAGGTTTCAAATATATAATATTGGATGAAACTACAACCTATCACTTAACTCAGGTAGCGAGATTACCATATACAGACCCGATGTTTTGGTATGGGCGAATTTTGAGGTGTCAAATATATCAGATTGGATGAAACTGCAACCTATCACTTAACTCTTGTTGAAAGATTACCATATACAGACCCGATGTTCTGGTCCAGGCGAGGTTCGAGGTATCAAATTAGATGAAACTGCAACCTAACTTAACTCAGGTTGCTAAATTACCATATATAGACACCCGATGTTCTGGTCTGGGCGAGGTTTGAGGTGTCAAATATATAAGATTGGATGAAACTGCAACCTATCACTTGACTCTGGTTGGAATATTACCATATACAGACCCGAGGTTCTCGTCCGGGCGAGGTTCGAGGTGTCAAATATATCAAATTGGATGACACGGCAACCTAGCTATCACTTAACTCAGGTAGCAAGATTACCATATACAGACCCGATGTTCTGGTCCGGGCGAGGTTCGAGGTGTCAAATATATCATATTGGATGGAACTGCAACCTATCACTTAACTATTGTTGCAAGATTACCATCTACAAACCCGATGTTCTGGTCCAGGCGAGGTTCGAGGTGTGAAATATATCCGATTGGATGAAACTGTAACCTCACTTAACTCAGGTTGCAAGATTACTATATACAGACCCGATGTTCTGGTCAGGGCGAGGTTTGAGGTGTCAAATATAGAAGATTGGATGCAACAGCAACCTATCACTTAATTCAGGTTGCAAGATTACCATATACAAAACCGATGTTATGGTCCGGGCGAGGTTCGAGGTGTCAAATATATCAGATTGGATGAAACTACAACCTATCACTTAACTCAGGTAGCAAGATTACCATATACAGACCCGATGTTTTGGTATGGGCGAATTTCGAGGTGTCAAATATATCAGATTGGATGAAACTGCAACCTATCACTTAACTCTTGTTGAAAGATTACCATATACAGACCCGATGTTCTGGTCCAGGCGAGGTTCGAGGTATCAAATTAGATGAAACTGCAACCTAACTTAACTCAGGTTTCTAAATTACCATATATAGACACCCGATGTTCTGGTCTGGGCGAGGTTTGAGGTTTCAAATATATCAGATTGGATGAAACTGCAACCTCACTTAAATCAGGTTGCAAGATTACCATATACAGACCCGATGTTCTGGTCGGGGCGAGGTTTGAGGTGTCAAATATATAAGATTGGATGAAACTGCAACCTATCACTTGACTCTGGTTGGAAGATTACCATATACAGACCCGAGGTTCTCGTCCGGGCGAGGTTCGAGGTGTCAAATATATCAAATTGGATGAAACGGCAACCTAGCTATCACTTAACTCAGGTAGCAAGATTACCATATACAGACCCGATGTTCTGGTCCGGGCGAGGTTCGAGGTGTCAAATATATCATATTGGATGGAACTGCAACCTATCACTTAAC
>NW_020618825.1:2506018-2508025 GCF_003573695.1 Papaver somniferum
ATTACCATCTACAGACCCGATGTTCTGGTCCAGGCGAGGTTCGAGGTGTCAAATATATCAGATTGAATGAAACTGCAACCTCACTTAACTCAGGTTGCAAGATTACCATATACAGACCCGATGTTCTGGTCAAGGCGAGGTTTGAGGTGTCAAATATATAAGATTGGATGAAACTGCAACTTATCACTTAACTCAGGTTGCAAGATTAACTTATACAGACCCGATGTTCTGGTCCGGGCGAGGTTCTAGGTGTCAAATACATCAGATTGGATGAAACTGCAACCTATCACTTAACTCAGGTTACTAGATTACCATATACAGACACCCAATGTTCTGGTCCGGGCGAGGTTCAAGGTGTCTAATATATCAGATTGGATAAAACTGCAACCTATCACTTAACTCAGGTTGCAACATTACCATATACAGAAGCAATGTTTTGGTCCGAGCGAGGTTCAAGGTGTCAAATATATCATATTGGATGAAACTGCAACCTATCACTTAACTCAGGTTGCAAGATTACCATATACAGAACCGATGTTCTGGTCCGGGAGAGGTTCGAGGTGTCAAATCTATCAGATTGGATGCAACTCCAACCTAGCTATAACTTAACTCAGGTTGCTAGATTACCATATATAGACACCCGATGTTCTGGTCCGGGCGAGGTTGGAGGTGTCAAATACATCAGATTGGATGAAACTGCAACCTATCACTTAACTCAGGTTGCAACATTACCATATACAAACCCGATGTTTTGGTCCGAGCGAGGTTCAAAGCGTCAAATATACCATATTGGATGAAACTCCAACCTATCACTTAACTCTGGTTGGAAGATTACCATATACAGACCTGAGGTTCTCATCCGGGCGAGGTTCGAGGTGTCAAATATATAGATTGGATGAAACTGCAACCTAGCTACCACTTAACTCAGGTAGCAAGATTACCATATACCGATGTTATGGTCCGGGCGAGGTTCGAGGTGTCAAATATATCATATTGGATGGAACTGCAACCTATCACTTAACTCTTGTTGCAAGATTACCATATAAAGACCCTATGTTCTGGTCCAGGTGAGGTTCGAGGTGTCAAATATAGAAGATTGGATGAAACTGCAACCTATCACTTAACTCAGGTTGCAAGATTACCATATACAGAACCGATGTTATGGTCCGGGCGAGGTTCTAGGTGTCAAATATATCATATTGGATGAAACTACAACCTATCACTTAACTCAGGTAGCAAGATTACCATATACAGACCCGATGTTTTGGTATGGGCGAATTTCGCGGTGTCAAATATATCAGATTGGATGAAACTGCAACCTATCACTGAACTCTTGTTGAAAGATTACCATATACAGACCCGATGTTCTGGTCCAGGCGAGGTTCGAGGTATCAAATTAGATGAAACTGCAACCTCACTTAACTCAGGTTGATAGATTACCATATACAGACACCCGATGTTCTGGTCTGGGCGATGTTCGAGGTGTCAAATATATCAGATTGGATGAAACTGCAACCTCACTTAAATCAGGTTGCAAGATTACCATATACAGACCCGATGTTCTGGTCGGGGCGAGGTTTGAGGTGTCAAATATATAAGATTGGATGAAACTGCAACCTATCACTTGACTCTGTTTGGAAGATTACCATATACATACCCGAGGTTCTCGTCCGGGCGAGGTTCGAGGTGTCAAATATATCAAATTGGATGAAACTGCAACCTAGCTATCACTTAACTCAGGTAGCAAGATTACCATATACATACCCGATGTTCTGGTCCGGGGGAGGTTCGAGGTGTCAAATATATCATATTGGATGGAACTGCAACCTATCACTTAACTCTTGTTGCAAGATTACCATCTACAGACCCGATGTTCTGGTCCAGGCGAGGTTCGAGGTGTAAAATATATCAGATTGGATGAAACTGCAACCTCACTTAACTCAAGTTGCAAGATTACCATATACAGACCCGATGTTCTGGTCAGGGCGAGGTTTGAGGTGTCAAATA
>NW_020618825.1:2508200-2520398 GCF_003573695.1 Papaver somniferum
GATGTTCTGGTCTGGGCGAGGTTTGAGGTGTCAAATATATAAGATTGGAATAAACTACAACCTATCACTTAACTCAGGTTGCAAGATAACCTTATACAGACCCGATGTTCTGGTCCGGGCGAGGTTCGAGGTGTCAAATATATCATATTGGATGAAACTGCAACTTATCACTTAACTCAGGTTGCAAGATTACCATATACATACCCGATGTTCTCGTCGGAACGAGGTTCGAGGTGTCAAATATATCAGATTGGATGAAACTGCAACCTCACTTAACTCAGGTTGCAAGATTACCATATACAGACCCGATGTTCTGGTCAGGGAGAGGTTTGAGGTGTCAAATATATAAGATTGGATGAAACTGCAACATATCACTTAACTCTGGTTGGAAGATTACCATATACAGACCCGAGGTTCTCGTCCGGGCGAGGTTCGAGGTGTCAAATATATCAGATTGGATGAAACTGCAACCTAGCTATCACTTAACTCAGGTAGAAAGATTACCATATACAAACCCGATTTCTGGTCCGGGCGAGGTTCGAGGTCTCAAATATATCATATTGGATGGAACTGCAACTTATCACTTAACTCTTGTTGCAAGATTACCATCTACAAACCCGATGTTTTGGTCCAGGCGAGGTTCGAGGTGTCAAATATATCAGATTGGATGAAACTGCAACCTCACTTAACTTAGCTTGCAAGATTACCATATACAGACCCGATGTTCTGGTCAGGGCGAGGTTTGAGGTGTCAAATATGTAAGATTGGATGAAACTGCAACCTATCACATAACTCAGGTAGCAAGATTACCATATACAGACCCGATGTTCTGGTCTGGGCGAGGTTCGAGGTGTCAAATATATTATATTGGATGGAACTGCAACCTATCACTTAACTCTTGTTGCAATATTACCATCTACAAACACGATGTTCTGGTCCAGGCGAGGTTCGAGGTGTCAAATATATCAGATTGAATGAAACTGCAACCTCACTTAACTCAGGTTGCAAGATTACCATATACAAACCCGATGTTCTGGTCAGGGCGAGGTTTGAGGTGTCAAATATATAAGATTGGATGAAACTGCAACTTATCACTTAACTCAAGTTGCAAGATTAACTTATACAGACCCGATGATCTGGTCCGGGCGAGGTTCGAGGTGTCTAATATATCAGATTGGATAAAACTACAACCTATCACTTAACTCAGGTTGCAACATTACCATATACAGACCCGATGTTTTGGTCCGAGCGAGGTTCAAGGTGTCAAATATATCATATTGGATGAAACTGCAACCTATCACTTAACTCAGGTTGCAAGATTACCATATACAGACCCGATGTTCTGGTCCGGGAGAGGTTCGGGTGTCAAATCTATCAGATTGGATGAAACTGCAACCTAGCTATCACTTAACTCAGGTTGCTAGATCACCATATACAGACACCCGATGTTCTGGTCCGGGCGAGGTTGGAGGTGTCTAATACATCAGATTGGATGAAACTGCAACCTATCACTTAACTGAGGTTGCAACATTACCATATACAAACCCGATATTTTGGTCCGAGCGAGGTTCAAAGCGTCAAATATACCAGATAGGATGAAACTCCAACCTATCACTTAACTCTGGTTGGAAGATTACCATATACAGACCCGAGGTTCTCATCCGGGCGAGGTTCGAGGTGTCAAATATATCAGATTGGATGAAACTGCAACCTAGCTATCACTTAACTCAGGTGGCAAGATTACCATATACAGACCCGATGTTCTGGTCCGGGCGAGGTTCGAGGTGTCAAATATATCAGATTGGATGAAACTGCAATCTCACTTAACTCAGGTTGCAAGATTACTATATACAGACCCGATGTTCTGGTCAGGGTGAGGTTTGAGGTGTCAAATATAGAAGATTGGATGAAACTGCAACCTATCACTTAACTCAGGTTGCAAGATTACCATATACAGAACCGATGTTATGGTCCGGGCGAGGTTCGAGGTGTCAAATATATCAGATTTGATGAAACTGCAACCTATCACTTAACTCAGGTTGCAACATTACCATATACTGACCCGATGTTCTAGTCCAGGCGAGGTTCGAGGTATCAAATATATCATATTGGATGAAACTGCAATCTCACTTAACTCAGGTTGCAAGATTACTATATACAGACCCGATGTTCTGGTCAGGGTGAGGTTTGAGGTGTCAAATATAGAAGATTGGATGAAACTGCAACCTATCACTTAACTCAGGTTGCAAGATTACCATATACAGAACCGATGTTATGGTCCGGGCGAGGTTCGAGGTGTCAAATATATCAGATTGGATGAAACTACAACCTATCACTTAACTCGGGTAGCAAGATTACCATATACAGACCCGATGTTTTGGTATGGGAGAATTTCGAGGTGTCAAATATATCTGATTGGATGAAACTGCAACCTATCACTTAACTCTTGTTGCAAGATTACCATATACAGACCCGACGTACTGGTCCAGGCGAGGTTCGAGGTATCAAATATATCAAATTAGATGAAACTGCAACCTCACTTAACTCAGGTTGCTAGATTACCATATACAGACACCCGATGTTCTGGTCCGGGAGAGGTTCGAGGTGTCAAATATATCAGATTGGATGAAACTGCAACCTATCACTTAACTCAGGTTGCAACATTACCATATACAAACCAGATGTTTTGGTCCGAGCGAGGTTCAAGGGTTCAAATATATCATATTGGATGAAACTCCAACCTATCACTTAACTTTGGTTGGAGGATTACCATATACAGACCCGAGATTCTCGTCCGGGCGAGGTTCGAGGTGTTAAATATATCAGATTTGATGAAACTGCAACCTATCACTTAACTCAGGTTGCAAGATTACCATATACAAACCCGATATTCTGGTCCGGGCGAGGTTTAAGGTGTCAAATATATCAGATTGGATGAAACTGTAACCTATCACTTAACTCAGGTTGCAAGATAACCATATACAGATCCGTAGTTCTGGTCCGTGCGAGGTTCGAGGTGGCAAATATATCAGATCGGATGAAACGGCAACCTATCACTTAACTCAGGTTGTAATATTACCATTTACAGACCCGATGTTCTCGTCTGGGCGAGGTTCGAGATGTCAAATATATCAGATTGGATGAAACTGCAACCTATCACTTAACTCTGGTGTCAAGATTACCATATACAGACCCGATGTTCTGGTCAGGGCGAGGTTGGAGGTGTCAAATATATAAGATTAGATGAAACTGCAACCTATCACTTAACTCAGGTTGCAAGATTACCATATACAGACCAGATGTTCTTGTCCGGGCGAGGTTTGAGGTGTCAAATATATCAGATTGGATGAAACTGTAACCTATCACTTAACTCACGTTGCAAGATTACCATATACAGAACCGTAGTTCTGGTCCGGGCGAGGTTCGAGGTGTCAAATATATCAGATCGGATGAAACGGCAACCTATCACTTAACTCAGGTTGTAATATTACCATTTACATACCCGATGTTCTCGTCTGGGCGAGGTTCGAGATGTCAAATATATCAGATTGGATGAACCTGCAACCTATCACTTAACTCTTGTTGCAAGATTACCATATACAGACCCGATGTTCGGGTCCGGGCGAGGTTCGAGGTGTTAAATATATCAGATTGGATGAAACTGCAACCTATCACTTAACTCAGGTTGCAAGATTACCATATACAGACCCGATATTCTGGTCCGGGCGAGGTTTGAGGTGTCAAATATATCAGTTTGGATGAAACTGTAACCTATCACTTAACTCAGGTTGCAAGATTACCATATACAGACCCGTAGTTCTGGTCTGGGCGAGGTTCGAGGTGTCAAATATATCAGATCGGATGAAACGGCAACCTATCACTTAACTCATGTTGTAATATTATCATTTACAGACCCGATGTTCTCGTCTGGGCGAGGTTCGAGATGTCAAATATATCAGATTGGATGAAACTGCAACCTATCACTTAACTCAGGTTGCAAGATTACCATATACATACCCGATGTTCTGGTCCGGGCGAGGTTCTAGGTGTCAAATATATCAGATTGGATGAAACTACAACCTATCACTTAACTCAGGTTGCTATATTACCATATACAAACACTCAATGTTCGGGTCCGGGCGAGGTTCGAGGTATCAAATATATCAGATTGGATGAAACTGCAATCTATCACTTAACTCAAGTTGCAACATTACCATATACAGACCCGATGTTTTGGTCCGAGCGAGGTTCAGAGTGTCAAAAATATCATATTGGATGATACTGCAACCTATCACTTAAATCAGGTTGCAAGATTACCATATACAGACCCGATGTTCTAGTCCGGGCGAAGTTCGAGGTGTTAAATATATCAGATTGGATGAAACTGCAACCTATCACTTAACTCAGGTTGCAAAATTACCGTATACAAACCCGATGTTTTGGTCCGAGCAAGGTTCAAAGTGTCAAATATATCATATTGGATGAAACTCTAACCTATCACTTAACTCTGGTTGGAAGATTACCATATACAGACCCGAAGTTCTCGTCCGCGCGAGGTTCGAGGTGTCAAATATATCACGTTTGATGAAACTGCAACCTAAATATCACTTAACTCAGGTAGCAAGATTACCATATACAGACCCGATGTTCTGGTCCGGGCGACGTTCGAGGTGTCAAATATATCATATTGTATGAAACTGCAACCTCACTTAACTCATGTAGCAAGATTACCATATACGGACCCGATGTTCAGGTATGGGCGAGGTTTGAGGTGTCAAATATATAAGATTGGATGAAAATGCAACCAATTACACTTAACTCAGGTTGCAAGATTACAATATACAGACCCGATGTTCTGGTCCGGGCGAGATTCTAGGTGTCAAATATATCATATCGGATGAAACGGCAACCTATCACTTAACTCAGGTAGCAAGATTACCATATACATACCCGATTTTCTGGTCCGGGCGAGGTTCTAAGTGTCAAATATATCAGATTGGATAAAACTACAACCTATCACTTAACTCGGGTTGCTATATTACCATATAAAGACACCCAATGTTCGGGTCCGGGCGAGGTTCGAGGTGTCAAATATATCAGATTGGATGAAACTGCAACCTATCACTTAACTCAAGTTGCAATATTACCATATACAGACCCGATGTTTTGGTCCGAGCGAGGTTCAAGGTGTCAAATATATCATATTGGATGAAACTGCAACCTATCACTTAAATCAGGTTGCAAGATTACCATATACAGACCCGATGTTCTGGTCCGGGCGAGGTTCAAGGTGTCAAATATATCAGATTGGATGAAACTGCAACCTATCACTTAACTCAGGTTGCAACATTACCATATACAAACCCGATGTTTTGGTCCGAGCGAGGTTCAAAGTGTCAAATATATCATATTGGATGAAACTCTAACCCAACACTTAACTCTGGTTGGAAGATTACCATATACAGACCCTAAGTTCTCGTCCGGGCGAGGTTCGAGGTGTCAAATATATCAGATTTGATGAAACTGCAACCTAGATATCACTTAACTCAGGTAGCAAGATTACCATATACTGACCCGTTGTTCTGGTCCGGGCGAGGTTCGAGGTGTCAAATATATCAGATTGGATGAAACTACAACCTCACTTAACTCAGGTTGCAAGATTTCCATATACAGACCCGGTGTTCTGGTCCGGGCGAGGTTCGAGGTGTAAAATATATCAGACTGGATGGAACTTCAACCTATCACTTAACTCTTGTTACAAGATTACCATATACAGACCCGATGTTCTGGTCCAGGCGAGGTTCGAGGTGTCAAATATATCATATTGGATAAAACTGCAACCTTACTTAGCTCAGGTTGCAAGATTACCATATACAGACCCGATGTTTTGGTATGGGCGTGGTTTGAGGTGTCAAATATATAAGATTGGATGAAACTGCAACCTATCACTTAACTCAGGTTGCAAGATTACCATACACAGACCCGATGTTCTGGTCCGGGCGAGGTTTGAGGTGTCAAATATATAAGATTGGATGAAAATGCAACCTATCACTTAACTCAGGTTGCTAGATTACCATATACAGACACCCGATGTTCTGGTCCAGGCGAGGTTCGAGGTGTCAAATATATCAGATTGGATGACACTGCAACCTATCACTTAACTCTGGTTGCAAGATTACCATATACAGACCCGATGTTCTGGTCAGGGCGAGGTTGGAGGTGTCAAATATATAAGATTAGATGAAACTGCAACCTATCACTTAACTCAGGTTGCAAGATTACCATATACAAACCCGATATTCTGGTCCGGGCGAGGTTTGAGGTGTCAAATATATCAGATTGGATGAAACTGTAACCTATCACTTAACTCAGGTTGCAAGATAACCATATACAGATCCGTAGTTATGGTCCGGGCGAGGTTCGAGGTGTCTAATATATCAGATCGGATGAAACGGCAACCTATCACTTAACTCGGGTTGTAATATTACCATTTACAGACCCGATGTTCTCGTCTGGGCGAGGTTCGAGATGTCAAATATATCAGATTGGATGAAACTGCAACCTATCACTTAACTCTGGTTGCAAGATTACCATATACAGACCCGATGTTCTGGTCAGGGCGAGGTTGGAGGTGTCAAATATATAAGATTAGATGAAACTGCAACCTATCACTTAACTCAGGTTGCAAGATTACCAGATACAGACCCGATGTTCTGGTCCGGGCGAGGTTTGAGGTGTCAAATATATCAGATTGGATGAAACTGTAACTTATCACTTAACTCAGGTTGCAAGATTACCATATACAGATCCGTAGTTCTGGTCCGGGCGAGGTTTGAGATGTCAAATATATCAGATCGGATGAAACGGCAACCTATCACTTAACTCAGGTTGTAATATTACCATTTACATACCCGATGTTCTCGTCTGGGCGAGGTTCGAGATGTCAAATATATCAGATTGGATGAACCTGCAACCTATCACTTAACTCTTGTTGCAAGATTACCATATACAGACCCGATGTTCGGGTCCGGGCGAGGTTCGAGGTGTTAAATATATCAGATTGGATGAAACTGCAACCTATCACTTAACTCAGGTTCCAAGATTACCATATACAGACCCGATGTTCTGGTCCGGGCGAGGGTTGAGGTGTCAAATATATCAGATTGGATGAAACTGTAACCTATCATTTAACTCAGGTTGCAAGATTACCATATACAGACCCGTAGTTCTGGTCTGGGCGAGGTTCGAGGTGTCAAATATATCAGATCGGATGAAACGGCAACCTATCACTTAACTCAGGTTGTAATATTATCATTTACAGACCCGATGTTCTCGTCTGGGCGAGGTTCGAGATGTCAAATATATCAGATTGGATGAAACTGCAACCTATCACTTAACTCAGGTTGCAATATTACCATATACAGACCCGATGTTCTGGTCCGGGCGATGTTCGAGATGTCAAATATATCAGATCGGATGAAACGGCAACCCATCACTTAACTCAGGTAGCAAGATTACCATATACATACCCGATGTTCTGGTCCGGGCGAGGTTCTAGGTGTCAAATATATCAGATTGGATGAAACTACAACCTATCACTTAACTCAGGTTGCTATATTACCATATACAAACACTCAATGTTCGGGTCCGGGCGAGGTTCGAGGTGTCAAATATATCAGATTGGATGAAACTGCAACCTATCACTTAACTCGGGTTGTAATATTACCATTTACAGACCCGATATTCTCGTCTGGGCGAGGTTCGAAGTGTAAAATATATCAGACTGGATGGAACTTCAACCTATCACTTAACTCTTGTTACAAGATTACCATATACAGACCCGATGTTCTGGTCCAGGCGAGGTTCGAGGTGTCAAATATATCATATTGGATAAAACTGCAACCTTACTTAGCTCAGGTTGCAAGATTACCATATACAGACCCGATGTTTTGGTATGGGCGTGGTTTGAGGTGTCAAATATATAAGATTTGATGAAACTGCAACCTATCACTTAACTCAGGTTGCAAGATTACCATACACAGACCCGATGTTCTGGTCCGGGCGAGGTTTGAGGTGTCAAATATATAAGATTGGATGAAAATGCAACCTATCACTTAACTCAGGTTGCTAGATTACCATATACAGACACCCGATGTTCTGGTCCAGGCGAGGTTCGAGGCGTCAAATATATCAGATTGGATGACACTGCAACCTATCACTTAACTCAGGTTGCAAGATTACCATATACAAACCCGATATTCTGGTCCGGGCGAGGTTTGAGGTGTCAAATATATCAGATTGGATGAAACTGTAACCTATCACTTAACTCAGGTTGCAAGATAACCATATACAGATCCGTAGTTATGGTCCGGGCGAGGTTCGAGGTGTCAAATATATCAGATCGGATGAAACGGCAACCTATCACTTAACTCGGGTTGTAGTATTACCATTTACAGACCCGATGTTCTGGTCCGGGCGAGGTTCGAGATGTCAAATATATCAGATTGGATGAACCTGCAACCTATCACTTAACTCTTGTTGCAAGATTACCATATACAGACCCAATGTTCGGGTCCGGGCGAGGTTCGAGGTGTTAAATATATCAGATTGGATGAAACTGCAACCTATCACTTAACTCAGGTTGCAAGATTACCATATACAGACCCGATATTCTGGTCCGGGCGAGGTTTGAGGTATCAAATATATCAGATTGGATGAAACTGTAACCTATCACTTAACTCAGGTTGCAAGATTACCATATAAAGACCCGTAGTTCTGGTCTGGGCGAGGTTCGAGGTGTCAAATATATCAGATCGGATGAAACGGCAACCTATCACTTAACTCAGGTTGTAATATTATCATTTACAGACCTGATGTTCTCGTCGGGGCGAGGTTCGAGATGTCAAATATATCAGATTGGATGAAACTGCAACCTATCACTTAACTCAGGTTGCAATATTACCATATACAGACCCGATGTTCTGGTCCGAGCGATGTTCGAGGTGTCAAATATATCAGATCGGATGAAACGGCAACCCATCACTTAACTCAGGTAGCAAGATTACCATATACATACCCGATGTTCTGGTCCGGGCGAGGTTCTAGGTGTCAAATATATCAGATTGGATGAAACTACAACCTATCACTTAACTCAGGTTGCTATATTACCATAAACAAACACTCAATGTTCGGGTCCGGGCGAGGTTCGAGGTGTCAAATATATCAGATTGGATGAAACTGCAACCTATCACTTAACTCGGGTTGTAATATTACCATTTACAGACCCGATGTTCTCGTCTGGGCGAGGTTCGAGATGTCAAATATATCAGATTGGATGAAACTGCAACCTATCACTTAACTCTGGTTGCAAGATTACCATATACAGACCCGATGTTCTGGTCAGGGCGAGGTTGGAGGTATCAAATATATAAGATTAGATGAAACTGCAACCTATCACTTAACTCAGGTTGCAAGATTACCATATACAAACCCGATATTCTGGTCCGGGCGAGGTTTGAGGTGTCAAATATATCAGATTGGATGAAACTGTAACCTATCACTTAACTCAGGTTGCAAGATAACCATATACAGATCCGTAGTTATGGTCCGGGCGAGGTTCGAGGTGTCTAATATATCAGATCGGATGAAACGGCAACCTATCACTTAACTCGGGTTGTAATATTACCATTTACAGACCCGATGTTCTCGTCTGGGCGAGGTTCGAGATGTCAAATATATCAGATTGGATGAAACTGCAACCTATCACTTAACTCTGGTTGCAAGATTACCATATACAGACCCGATGTTCTGGTCAGGGCGAGGTTGGAGGTATCAAATATATAAGATTAGATGAAACTGCAACCTATCACTTAACTCAGGTTGCAAGATTACCAGATACAGACCCGATGTTCTGGTCCGGGCGAGGTTTGAGGTGTCAAATATATCAGATTGGATGAAACTGATACCTATCACTTAACTCAGGTTGCAAGATTACCATATACAGAACCGTAGTTCTGGTACGGGCGAGGTTCGAGGTGTCAAATATATCAGATCGGATGAAACGGAAACCTATCACTTAACTGAGGTTGTAATATTACCATTTACATACCCGATGTTCTCGTCTGGGCGAGGTTCGAGATGTCAAATATATCAGATTGGATGAACCTGCAACCTATCACTTAACTCTTGTTGCAAGATTACCATATACAGACCCGATGTTCGGGTACGGGCGAGGTTCGAGGTGTTAAATATATCAGATTGGATGAAACTGCAACCTATCACTTAACTCAGGTTGCAAGATTACCATATACAGACCCGATATTCTGGTCCGGGCGAGGTTTGAGGTGTCAAATATATCAGATTGGATGAAACTGTAACCTATCACTTAACTCAGGTTGCAAAATTACCATATACAGACCCGTAGTTCTGGTCTGGGCGAGGTTCGAGGTGTCAAATATATCAGATCGGATGAAACGACAACCTATCACTTAACTCAGGTTGTAATATTATCATTTACAGACCCGATGTTCTCGTCTGGGCGAGGTTCGAGATGTCAAATATATAAGATTGGATGAAACTGCAACCTATCACTTAACTCAGGTTGCAATATTACCATATACAGACCCGATGTTCTGGTCCGGGCGATGTTCGAGGTGTCAAATATATCAGATCGGATGAAACGGCAACCCATCACTTAACTCAGGTAGCAAGATTACCATATACATACCCGATGTTCTGGTCCGGGCGAGGTTCTAGGTGTCAAATATATCAGATTGGATGAAACTACAACCTATCACTTAACTCAGGTTGTTATATTACCATATACAAACACTCAATGTTCGGGTCCGGGCGAGGTTCGAGGTGTCAAATATATCATATTGGATGAAACTGCAACCTATCACTTAACTCAAGTTGCAACATTACCATATACAGACCCGATGTTTTGGTCCGAGCGAGGTTCAGAGTGTCAAAAATATCATATTGGATGATACTGCAACCTATCACTTAAATCAGGTTGCAAGATTACCATACACAGACCCGATGTTCTGGTCCGGGCGAAGTTCGAGGTGTTAAATATATCAGATTGGATGAAACTGCAACCTATCACTTAACTCAGGTTGCAACATTACCATATACAAACCCGATGTTTTGGTCCGAGCGAGGTTCAAAGTGTCAAATATATCATATTGGATGAAACTCTAACCCATCACTTAACTCTGGTTGGAAGATTACCATATACAGACCCGAAGTTCTCGTCCGGGCGAGGTTCGAGGTGTCAAATATATCACATTTGATGAAACTGCAACCTAAATATCACTTAACTCAGGTAGCAAGATTACCATATACAGACCCGATGTTCTGGTCCGGGCGATGTTGGAGGTGTCAAATATATCATATTGTATGAAACTGCAACCTCACTTAACTCATGTAGCACGATTACCATATACGGACCCGATGTTCAGGTATGGGCGAGGTTTGAGGTGTCAAATATATAAGATTGGATGAAACTGCAACCAATTTCACTAAACTCAGGTTGCAAGATTACAATATACAGACCCGATGTTCTGGTCCGGGCGAGATTCGAGGTGTGAAATATATCATATCGGATGAAACGGAAACCTATCACTTAACTCAGGTAGCAAGATTACCATATACATACCCGATGTTCTGGTCCGGGCGAGGTTCTAAGTGTCAAATATATCAGATTGGATGAAACTACAACCTATCACTTAACTCGGGTTGTTATATTACCATATACAGACACCCAATGTTCGGGTCCGGGCGAGGTTCGAGGTGTCAAATATATTAGATTGGATGAAACTGCAACCTATCACTTAACTCAAGTTGCAACAGTACCATATACAGACCCGATGTTTTGGTCCGAGCGAGGTTCAAGGTGTCAAATATATCATATTGGATGAAACTGCAACCTATCACTTAAATCAGGTTGCAAGATTACCATATACAGACCCGATGTTCTGGTCCGGGCGAGGTTCAAGGTGTCAAATATATCAGATTGGATGAAACTGCAACCTATCACTTAACTCAGGTTGCAACATTACCATATACAAACCCGATGTTTTGGTCCGAGCGAGGTTCAAAGTGTCAAATATATCATATTGGATGAAACTCTAACCCAACACTTAACTCTGGTTGGAAGATTACCATATACAGACCCTAAGTTCTCGTCCGGGCGAG
>NW_020618825.1:2520523-2542092 GCF_003573695.1 Papaver somniferum
CATATACAGACCCGATGTTCTGGTCCGGGCGAGGTTCGAGGTGTCAAATATATCAGATTGGATGAAACTACAACCTCACTTAACTCAGGTTGCAAGATTACCATATACAGACCCGGTGTTCTGGTCCGGCCGAGGTTCGAGGTGTAAAATATATCAGACTGGATGGAACTGCAACTATCACTTAACTCTTGTTACAAGATTACCATATACAGACCCGATGTTCTGGTCCAGGCGAGGTTCGAGGTGTCAAATATATCAGATTGGATGAAACTGCAACCTCACTTAACTATGGTTGCAAGATTACCATATACAGACCCGATGTTTTGGTATGGGCGAGGTTTGAGGTGTCAAATATATAAGATTGGATGAAACTTCAACCTATCACTTAACTCAGGTTGCAAGATTACCATACACAGACCCGATGTTCTGGTCCGGGCGAGGTTTGAGGTGTCAAATATATCAGATTGGATGAAAATGCAACCTATCACTTAACTCAGGTTGCTAGATTACCATATACATACACCCGATGTTCTGGTCCAGGCGAGGTTCGAGGTGTCAAATATATCAGATTGGATGAAACTTCAACCTATCACTTAACTCAGGTTGCAACATTACCATATACAGACCCGAGGTTCTCATCCGGGCGAGGTTCTAAGTGTCAAATATATCAGATTGGATGAAACTACCACCTATCACTTAACTCGGGTTGCTATATTACCATATACAGATACCCAATGTTCGGGTCCGGCGAGGTTCGAGGTGTCAAATATATCAGATTGGATGAAACTACAACCTATCACTTAACTCAAGTTGCAACATTACCATATACAGACCCGATGTTTTGGTCCGAGCGAGGTTCAAGGTGTCAAATATATCATATTGGATGAAACTGCAACCTATCACTTAAATCAGGTTGCAAGATTACCATATACAGACCCGATGTTCTGGTCCGGGTGAGGTTCAAGGTGTCAAATATATCAAATTGGATGAAACTGCAACTTATCACTTAACTCAGGTTGCAACATTATTATATAGAAACCCGATGTTTTGGTCCGAGCGAGGTTTAAAGTGTCAAATATATCATATTGGATGAATCTCTAACCCATCACTTAACTCTGGTTGGAAGATTACCATATACAGACCCGAAGTTCTCGTCCGTGCGAGGTTCGAGGTGTCAAATATATCAGATTTGATGAAACTGCAACCTAGATATCACTTAACTCAGGTAGCAAGATTACCATATACAGACCCGATGTTCTGGTCCGGGCGAGGTTCGAGGTGTCAAATATATCAGATTGGATGAAACTACAACCTCACTTAACTCAGGTTGCAAGATTACCATATACATACTCGATGTTCTAGTCCGGGCGAGGTTCGAGGTTTAAAATATATCAGACTGGATGAAACTGCAACCTATCACTTAACTCTTGCTACAAGATTACCATATACAGACCCGATGTTCTGGTCCAGGCGAGGTTCGAGGTGTCAAATATATCAGATTGGATGAAACTGCAACCTCACTTAACTCAGGTTGCAAGATTATCATATACAGACCCGATGGTTTGGTATGGGCGAGGTTTGAGGTGTCAAATATATAAGATTGGATGAAACTTCAACCTATCACTTAACTCAGGTTGCAAGATTACCATACACAGACCCGATGTTCTGGTCCGGGCGAGGTTTGAGGTGTCAAATATATCAGATTGGATGAAAATGCAACCTATCACTTAACTCAGGTTGCTAGATTACCATATACAGACACCCGATGTTCTGGTCCAGGCGAGTTTCAAGGTGTCAAATATATCAGATTGGATGAAACTTCAACCTATCACTTAACTCAGGTTGCAACATTACAATAAAACAGACCCGAGGTTCTCATCCGGGCGAGGTTCGGGGTGTCAAATATATCAGATTGGATGAAATTTGTAACCTATCACTTAACTCAGGTAGCAAGATTACCATATACATACCCGATGTTCTGGTCCGGGTGAGGTTCGAAGTTTCAAATATATCATATTGGATGAAACTGCAACCTATCACTTAACTCAGGTTGCAAGATTAACATATACATGCCCGATGTTCTCGTCGGTACGAGGTTCGAGGTGTGAAATATATCATATTGGATGAAACTGAAACCTCACTTAAATCAGGTTGCAAGATTACCATATACAGACCCGATGTTCTGGTCGGGGTAAGGTTTGAGGTGTCAAATATATAAGATTGGATGAAACTGCAACCTATCACTTAACTCTGTTTGGAAGATTACCATATACATACCTGAGGTTCTCGTCCGGGCGAGGTTCGAGGTGTCAAATATATCAAATTGGATGAAACCGCAACCTAGCTATCACTTAACTCAGGTAGCAAGATTACCATATACAGACCCGATTTTCTGGTCCGGGCGAGGTTCGAGGTTTCAAATATATTATATTGGATGGAACTACAACCTATCACTTAACTCTTGTTGCAAGATTACCATCTACAGACCTGATGTTCTGGTCCAGGAGAGGTTCGAGGTGTCAAATATATCAGATTGGATGAAACTGCAACCTCACTTAACTGAGGTTGCAAGGTTACCATATACATACCTGATGTTCTGGTCAGGGCGAGGTTTGAGGTGTCAAATATATAAGATTGGATGAAACTGCAACCTATCACTTAACTCAGGTTGCAAGATTACCTTATACAGACCCGATGTTCTGGTCCGGGCGAGGTTTGAGGTGTCAAATATATCATATTGGATGAAACTCCAACCTATCACTTAACTCAGGTTACAAGATTACCATATACATACCCGATGTTCTCGTCGGAACGAGGTTCGAGGTGTCAAATATATCAGATTGGATGAAACTACAACCTCACTTAACTCAGGTTGCAAGATTTCCATATACAGACCCGATGTTCTGGTCAGGGCGAGGTTTGAGGTGTCAAATGTATAAGATTGGATGAAACTGCAACCTATCACTTAACTCTGGTTGGAAGATTACCATATACAGACCCGAGGTTCTCGTCCGGGCGAGGTTCGAGGTGTCAAATATATCAGATTGGATGAAACTGCAACCTAGCTATCACTTAACTTAGGTAGAAAGATTACCATATACAGACCTGATATTCTGGTCCGGGCGAGGTTCGAGGTGTCAAATATATCATATTGGATGGAACTGCAACCTATCACTTAACTCTTGTTGCAAGGTTACCATCTACAAACCCGATGTTCTGGTCCAGGCGAGGTTCGAGTTGTCAAATATATCAGATTGGATGAAACTGCAACCTCAATTAACTCAGCTTGCAAGATTACCATATACAGACCCGATGTTCTGTTCAGGGCAAGGTTTGAGGTGTCAAATATATAAGATTGGATGAAACTGCAACCTATCACTTAACTCTTGTTGCAAGATTACCATCTACAGACCTGATGTTCTGGTCCAGGCGAGGTTTGAGGTGTCAAATATATCAGATTGGATGAAACTGCAACCTCACTTAACTCAGGTTGCAAGATTACCATATACAGACCCGATGTTCTGGTCAGGGCGAGGTTTGAGGTGTTAAATATATAAGATTGGATGAAACTGCAACCTATCACTTAACTCAGGTTGCAAGATTACCATATAAAGACCTGATGTTCTGGTCCGGGCGAGGTTCGAGGTGTCAAATATATCGGATTGGATGATACTGCAACCTCTCACTTAACTCAGGTTTCAAGATTACTATACACAGACCCGATGTTCTCGTCCGAGCGAGGTTCTAGGTGTCAAATATATCAGATTGGATGAAACCGCAACCTATCACTTAACTCAAGTAGCAAGATTACCATATACAAAGCCGATGTTCTGGTCCAGTTCGAGGTGTCAAATATATGAAATTGCAACCTATCACTTAACTCAGGTTGCAAGATTACCATATACAGACCCGATGTTCTGGTCAGGGCGAGGTTCGAGGTGTCAAATATATCCGATTAGATGAAACTGCAACCTATCACTTAACTCAGGTAGCAAGATTTCCATATACAGATTCGATGTTCTCGTCGAAGCGAGGTTCAAGGTGTCAAATATATCATATTAGATGAAACTGCAGCATATCACTTAACTCTGGTTGCAAGATTACCATATACAGACCCGATGTTCTCGTCCGAGCAAGGTTCTAGGTGTCAAATATATCAAATTGGATGAAACTGCAACCTATCACTTAACTCAGATAACAAGATTACCATATACAAAACCGATGTTCTGTTCCGGGCGAGGTTCAAGGTGTCAAATATATGAAACTGCAACCTATCACTTAACTCAGGTTGCAAGCTTACCATATACAGACCCGATGTTCTGGTCCGGGCGAGGTTCGAGGTGTCAAATATATCAGATTGGATAAAACTGAAACCTATCACTTAACTCAGGTTGTAAGATTACCATTTACAGACCCAATGTTCTGGTCCGAGCGAGCTCGAGGTGTCAAATATATCAGATTGGATGACTCTGCAACCTATCACTTAACTCTGGTTGCAAGATTACCATATACAGACACGATGTTCTAGTCCGGGCGAGGTTCGAGGTGTCAAATATATCAGATTGGTTGAAACTACAACCAATACCTTAACTCAGGTTGCAATTTACCATATACAGACCTGATGTTCTGGTCCTGGCGAGGTTCTAGGTCTCAAATATATCAGATTGGATGAAACTGCAACCTATCACTTAACTCAGGTTGCAAGATTACCATATACAGACCCGATGTTCTAGTATGGTCAAGATTCGAGGTGTCAAATATATCAGATTGGATGAAACTGCAACCTATCACTTAACTCTGGTTGGAAGATTACCATATATAGACCCGATGTTCTCGTCCGGGCGAGATTCGATGTGTCAAATATATCATATTGGATGAAACTGCAACCTAGCTATCACTTAACTCAGGTAGCAAGATTACCATATACAGACCTGATGTGCTGGTATGGGAGAGGTTCAAGGTGTCAATTATATCATGTTGGATGAACCTGTAATCTATCATTTAACTCTGGCTGCAAGATTACGATATACAGACCTGATGTTCTGTTTCCGGCGAGGTTTGAGGTGTCAAATATATCATATTGGGTGAAACTGCAACTTATCACTTAACTCAGGTTGCAAGATTACCATATACATACCCGATGATCTGGTACGGGCGAGGTTCGAGGTGTCAAATATATCAGATTGGATGAAACTACAACCTATCACTTAACTCAGGTTTCAAGATTACCATATACAGACCCGATGTTCTGGTCCGTGCGAGGGTCGAGGTGTCAAATATATCAGATTGGATGAAACTGCAACCTATTAATTAACTCAGGTTGCAAGATTACCATATACAGACCCGATGTTCTGGTCCAGGCGAGGTACGAGGTGTTAAATATATCAGATTGGATGAAACTAAAACCTATCACTTAACTCAGGTTGCAAGATTACCATTTACAGACCCGTTGTTCTTGTCCGGGCGAGGTTCGAGGTGTCAAATATATCAGATTGTATGAAACTGCCACCTATCACTTAATTCAGGTTGCAAGATTACCATATACAGACCCGATGTTCTCTTCCGGGCGAGGTTCGAGGTGTCATATATATCAGATTGGATGAAACTGCAACCTATCACTTAACTCAGGTTGCTAGATTACCATATAGAGACACCCGATGTTCTGGTCCGGGCGAGGTTCGAGGTGTTAAATATATCAGATTGGATAAAACTGCAACATATCCCTTAACTTAGATTGCAACATTACCATATACAGACCCGATGTTTTAGTCCGAGTGAGGTTCAAGGTGTCAAATATATCAGATTGGATAAAAATGCAACCTATCACTTAACTCTGGTTGGAAGATTACCATATACAGACCTGAGGTTCTCGTCCGGGGAGATTCGATGTGTCAAATATATCAGATTGGATAAAACTGCAACCTAGCTATCACTTAATTAAGGTAGCAAGATTACCATATACAGACCTGATGTTCTGGTCCGGGCGAGGTTCGAGGTGTCAAATATATCATATTGGATGAAACTGCAACCTATCACTTAACTCTTGTTGCAAGATTACCATATACAGACCCCGATGTTCTGGTCCAGGCGAGGGTCGAGGTGTCAAATATATCAGATTGGATGAAACTGCAACCTATTAATTAACTCAGGTTGCAAGATTACCATATACAGACCTGATGTTCTGGTCCAGGCGAGGTACGAGGTGTTAAATATATCAGATTGGATGAAACTAAAACCTATCACTTAACTCAGGTTGCAAGATTACCATTTACAGACCCGTTGTTCTTGTCCGGGCGAGGTTCGAGGTGTCAAATATATCATATTGTATGAAACTGCAACCTATCACTTAATTCAGGTTGCAAGATTACCATATACAGACCCGATGTTCTCTTCCGGGCGAGGTTCGAGGTGTCATATATATCAGATTGGATGAAACTGCAACCTATCACTTAACTCAGGTTGCTAGATTACCATATAGAGACACCCGATGTTCTGGTCCGGGCGAGGTTCGAGGTGTTAAATATATCAGATTGGATAAAACTGCAACGTATCACTTAACTTAGATTGCGACATTACCATATACAGACCCGATGTTTTCGTCCGAGCGAGGTTCAAGGTGTCAAATATATCAGATTGGATAAAAATGCAACCTATCACTTAACTCTGGTTGGAAGATTACCATATACAGACCTGAGGTTCTCGTCCGGGGGAGATTCGATGTGTCAAATATATCAGATTGGATAAAACTGCGACCTAGCTATCACTTAATTCAGGTAGCAAGATTACCATATACAGACCTGATGTTCTGGTCCGGGCGAGGTTCGAGGTGTCAAATATATCAGATTGGATGAAACTGCAATCTATCACTTAACTCTAGCTGCAAGATTACGATATACAGACCTGATGTTCTAGTTCCGTCAAGGTTTAAGGTGTCAAATATATCAGATTGGATGAAACTGCAACTTATCACTTAACTCAGGTTTCAAGATTACCATATACATACCCGATGATCTGGTCCGGGCGAGGTTCGAGGTGTGAAATATATCATATTGGATGAAACTACAACCTATCACTTAACTCAGATTTCAAGATTACCATATACAAACCCGATGTTCTGGTCCAGGCGAGGTTCGAGGTGTCAAATATTTCAGATTGGATGAAACTGAAACCTATCACTTAACTCAGGTTGTAAGATTACCATTTACAGACCCGGTTTTCTGGTCCGAGCGAGCTCGAGGTGTCAAATATATCAGATTGGATGACTCTGAAACCTATCACTTAACTCTGGTTCAAGATTACCATATACAGACCCGATGTTCTAGTCTGGACGAGGTTCGAGGTGTCAAATATATCAGGTTGGATGAAACTGCAACATATCACTTAACTCAGGTAGCAAGATTACCATATACAGACCCGATGTTCTCGTCTGGGTGAGGTTCGAGGTGTCAAATATATCAGATTGGATGAAACTACAACCAATACCTTAACTCAGGTTGCAATATTACCATATACAAACCCGATGTTCTGGTCCTGGTGAGGTTCTAGATGTCAAATATATCAGATTGGATGAAATTACAATCTATCACTTAACTCAGGTTGCAAGATTACCATATACAGACCCGATGTTCTGGTCTGCTCAAGGTTCGAGGTGTCAAAAATATCATATTGGATGAAACTCCAACTTATCACTTAACTCAGGTTGCAATATTACCATAGACAAACCCGATGTTCTGCTCCGGGCGAAGTTCCGGTGTCAAATATATCAGATTGGATGAAAATGCAACCTATCACTTAACTCAGGTGGCAAGATTACCATTTACAGACCTGGTGTTGTCGTCAAGGACGAGGTTCGAGGTGTCAAATATATCAGATTGGATGAAACTGCAACCTATCACTTAACTCAGGTTGCAACATTACCATATACAGACCCGATGTTTTGGTTCGTGCGAGGTTCAAGGTGTCAAATATATCAGATCGGATGAAATTGCAACCTATCACTTAACTCAGATTGCAGGATTACCATATACAGACCCGATGTTCTGGTCCAGGCGAGGTTCAAGGTGTCAAATATATCAGATTGGATGAAAATGCAACCTATCACTTAACTTAGGTTGCAAGATTACCATATACAGACCCGATGTTCTCTTCCGGGCGAGGTTCGATGTGTCAAATATATCAGATTGGATGAAACTGCAACCTATCACTTAACTCAGGTTGCTAGATTACCATATACAGACACCCGATGTTCTGGTCCGGGTGAAGTTCGAGGTGTCAAATATATCAGATTGGATGAAACTACAACCTATCACTTAACTCAGGTTGCAACATTACCATATAAAAACCCGATGTTCTGGTCCGGGCTTGGTTCGAGGTGTCAAATATATATTATTGGATGGAACTGCAACCTATCACTTAACTCTTGTTGCAAGATTACCATATACATACCCGATGATCTGCTCCGGGCGAGGTTCAAGGTGTGAAATATATCATATTGGATGAAACTACAACCTATCTCTTAACTCAGGTTTCAAGATTACCATATACAAACCCGATGTTCTGGTCCGGGCGAGGTTTGAGGTGTCAAATATATCAGTTTGGATGAAACTAAAAACTATCACTTAACTCAGGTTGTAAGATTACCATTTACAGACCCGGTTTTCTGGTCCGAGCGAGCTCGAGGTGTCAAATATATCAGATTGGATGACTCTGCTACCTATCACTTAACTCTGGTTCAAGATTACCATATACAGACCCGATGTTCTAGTCTGGACGAGGTTCGAGGTGTCAAATATATCAGGTTGGATGACACTGCAACATATCACTTAACTCAGGTAGCAAGATTACCATATACAGACCCGATGTTCTCGTCCGGGCGAGGTTCGAGGTGTCAAATATATCAGATTGGATGAAACTACAACCAATTCCTTAACTCGGGTTGCAATATTACCATATACAGACCCGATGTTCTGGTCCTGGTGAGGTTCTAGATGTCAAATATATAAGATTGGATGAAACTACAACCTATCACTTAACTCAGGTTGCAAGATTACCATATACAGACCCGATGTTCTGGTCTGGTCAAGGTTCGAGGTGTCAAAAATATCATATTGGATGAAACTCCAACTTATCACTTAACTCAGGTTGCAATATTACCATATACAAACCCGATGTTCTGCTCCGGGCGAGGTTCCAGGTGTCAAATATATCAGATTTGAATAAACTGCAACCTATCACTTAACTCAGGTTGCAAGATTACGATATACATACCCGATGTTCTCGTCCCGGCGAGGTTCGAGGTGTCAAATATATCATATTGGATGAAAATGCAACCTATCACTTAACTCAGGTGGCAAGATTACCATTTACAGACACCCGATGTTCTCGTCCCGGCGAGGTTCGAGGTGTCAAATATATCAGATTGGATGAAACTGCAACCTATCACTTAACTCAGGTTGCTAGATTACCATATACAGACACCCGATGTTCTGGTCCGGGAGAGGTTCGAGGTGTCAAATATATCAGATTGGATGAAACTGCAACCTATCACTTAACTTAGGTTGCAACATTACCATATAAAAACCCGATGTTCTGGTCCGGGCTTAGTTCGAGGTGTAAAATATATCATATTGGATGGAACTGCAACCTATCACTTAACTCTTGTTGCAAGATTACCATCTACAGACCCGATGTTCTGGTCTAGGCGAGGTTCGAGGTGTCAAATATATCAGATTGGATGAAACTTCAACCTCACTTAACTCAGGTTGAAAGATTACCATATATAGACCCGATGTTCTGGTCAGGGAGAGGTTTGAGGTGTCAAATATATAAGATTGGATGAAACTGCAACCTATCACTTAACTCAGGTTGCAAGATTACCATATACAGACCCGATGTTCTGGTCCGGGCGAGGTTCGAGGTGTCAAATATATCAGATTGGATAAAACGGCAACCTATCACTTAACTCAAGTTGCAAGATTACTTTATACATACCCGATGTTCTCGTCCGAGCGAGGTTCTAGGTGTCAAATATATCAGATTGGATGAAACTGAAACATATCACTTAACTCAGGTAGCAAGATTACCATATACAAAACCGATGTTCTGGTCTGGTTCGAGGTGTCAAATATATGAAACTGCAACCTATCGCTTAACTCAGGTTGTAAGATTACCATATACAGACCTGATGTTCTGGTAAGGGCGAGGTTCGAGGTGTCAAATATATCCGATTGGATGAAACTGCAACCTATCACTTAATTCAGGTAGCAAGATTACCATATATAGATTCGATGTTCTCGTCGAAACGAGGTTGGAGGTGTCAAATATATAACATTAGATGAAACTGCAACCTATCACTTAACTCTAGTTGCAAGATTACCATATACAGACCCGATGTTTTAGTTACGGCGAGGTTCGAGGTCTCAAATATATCATATTGGATGAAACGGCAACCTATCACTTAACTCTGGTTGCAATATTACCATATTCAGACCTGATGTTCTCGTCCGAGCAAGGTTCTAGGTGTCAAATATATCAGATTGGATGAAACTGCAACCTATCACTTAACTCAGATAGCAAGATTACCATATACAAAACCGATGTTCTGGTCTGGGCGAGGTTCGAGGTGTCAAATATATGAAACTGCTACCTATCACTTAACTCAGGTTGCAAGATTATCATATACAGACCCGATGTTCTGGTCCGGGCGAGGTTCGAGGTGTCAAATATATCAGATTGGATGAAACTGAAACCTATCACTTAACTCAGGTTGTAAGATTACAATTTACAGACCCTATGTTCTGGTCCGGGCGAGGTTCGAGGTGTCAAATATATCAGATTGGATGACTCTGCAACCTCACGTAACTCAGGTTGCAAAATTACCATATACAGACCCGATGTTTTGGTATGGGCGAGGTTTGAGGTGTCAAATATATCATATTGGATGAAACTGCAACCTATCACATAACTCAGGTTGCAAGATTACCATATACATACCCGATGTTCTCGTCGGAACGAGGTTCGAGGTGTCAAATATATCAGATTGGATGAAACTGCAACCTCACTTAACTCAGGTTGCAAGATTACCATATACAGACCCGATGTTCTGGTCAGGGCGAGGTTTGAGGTGTCAAATATATAAGATTGGATGAAACTGAAACCTATCACTTAACTCAGGTTGCAAGATTACATTATACAGACCCGATGTTCTGGTCCGGGCGAGGTTCGAGGTGTCAAATATATCATATTGGATGAAACTCCAACCTATCACTTAACTCAGGTTGCAAGATTACCATATACATACCCGATGTTGTCGTCGGAACGAGGTTCGAGGTGTCAAATATATCATATTGGATGAAACTGCAACCTCACTTAACTCAGGTTGCAAGATTACCATATACAGACCCGATGTTCTGGTCAGACCGAGGTTTGAGGTGTCAAATAAATAAGATTGGATGAAACTGCAACCTATCACTTAACTCAGGTAGAAAGATTACCATATACAGACCCGATGTTCTGGTCCGGGCGAGGTTTGAGGTGTCAAATATATCATATTGAATGGAACTGCAACCTATCACATAACTCTTGTTGCAAGATTACCATCTACAAACCTGATGTTCTGGTCCAGGCGAGGTTCGAGGTCTCAAATATATCATATTGGATGAAACTGAAACCAATACCTTAACTCAGGTTGCAATTTACCATATGCAGACCTGATGTTCTGGTCCTGGCGAGGTTTTAGGTGTCAAATATATCAGATTGGATGAAACTGCATCCTTTCACTTAACTCAGGTTGCAAGATTACCAAATACAGACCCGATGTTCTGGTCTTGTCAAGATTCGAGGTGTCAAATATATCATATTGGATGAAACTCCAACCTATCACTTAACTCAGGTTGCAATATTACCATATACAAACCCGATGTTCTGCTCAGTGCGAGGTTCCAGGTTTCAAATATATCAGATTTGAAGAAACTGCAACCTATCACTTAACTCAGGTTGCAAGATTACGATTTATAGACCCAATGTTCTCGTCCGGGAGAGGTTCGAGGTGTCAAATATATCATATTGGATGAAACTGCAACCTGTCACTTAACTCAGGTGGCAAGATTACCATTTACAGACCCGGTGTTGTCGTCAAGGACGAGGTTCTAGGTGTCAAATATATCATATTGGATGAAACTGCAACCTATCACTTAACTCAGGTAGCAAGATTGCCATATACAAAACCGATGTTCTGGTCCAGTTCGAGGTGTCAAATATATGAAACTGCAACCTATCACTTAACTCAGGTTGCAAGATTACCATATACAGACCCGATGTTTTGGTCAGGGCGAGGTTCGAGGTGTCAAATATATCCGATTGGATGAAACTGCAACCTATCACATAACTCAGGTAGCAAGATTTTCATATAAAGATTCGATGTTCTCGTCGAAGAGAGGTTCGAGGTGTCAAATATATCACATTAGATGAAACTGCAACCTATCACTTAACTCTGGTTGCAAGATTACCATATACAGACCCGATGTTCTCGTCCGAGCAAGGTTCTAGGTGTCAAATATATCAAATTGGATGAAACTGCAACCTATCACTTAACTCAGATAGCAAGATTACCATATACAAAACCGATATTCTGTTCCGGGCGAGGTTCGAGGTGTCACATATAGGAAATTGCAACCTATCACTTAACTCATGTTGCAAGCTTACCATATACAGACCCGATGTTCTGGTCTGGGCGAGGTTCGAGGTGTCAAATATATCAGATTGGATGAAACTGAAACCTATCACTTAACTCAGGTTGTAAGATTACCATTTACAGACCCAATGTTCTGGTCCGAGCGAGCTCGAGCTGTCAAATATATCAGATTGGATGACTCTGCAACCTATCACTTAACTCAGGTAGCAATATTACCATATACAAACTCGATGTTCTCGTCCGGGCGAGGTTCGAGGTATCAAATATATCAGATTTGATGAAACTGCAACCAATACCTTAACTCAGGTTGCAATTTACGATATACAGACCTGATGTTCTGGTCCTGGAGAGGTTCTAGGTGTCAAATATATCATATTGGATGAAACTGCAACCTATCACTTAACTCAGGTTGCAAGATTACCATATACAGACCCGATGTTCTGGTGTGGTCAAGATTCGAGGTGTCAAATATATCATATTGGATGAAACTCCAACCTATCAGTTAACTCAGGTTGCAATATTACCATATACAAACCCGATGTTCTGCTCCGGGCGAGGTTCCATGTGTCAAATATATCATATTTGAAGAAACTGCAACCTATCACTTAACTCAGGTTGCAAGATTACGATTTACAGACCCGATGTTCTCGTCCGGGCGAGGTTCGAGGTGTCAAATATATCAGATTGGATTAAACTGCAACCTATCACTTAACTCAGGTGGCAAGATTACCATTTACAGACACGGTGTTGTCGTCAAGGACGAGGTTCTAGGAATCAAATATATCAGATTGGATGAAACTGCAACCTATCACTTAACTCAAGTAACAAGATTACCATATACATACCCCATGTTCTCGTCCGGGCGAGGTTCGAGGTGCCAAATATATCAGATTGGATGAAACTGCAACCAATACCTTAACTCAGGTTGAAATATTACCATATACAGACCCGATATTCTGGTCCTGGCGAGGTTCTAGGTGTCAAATATATCATATCGGATCAAACTGCAACCTATCACTTAATTCAGGTTGCAAGATTACCATATACAGACCCGATGTTCTGGTCTTGTCAAGATTCGAGGTGTCAAATATATCATATTGGATGAAACTCGACCTATCACTTAACTCAGTTTGCAATATTACCATATACAAACCCGATGTTCTGCTCCCGGCGAGGTTCCAAGTATCAAATATATCATATTTGAAGAAACTGTAACCTATCACTTAATTCAGGTTGCAAGATTACGATTTACAGACCCGATGTTCTCGTCCGGGCGAGGTTCGAGGTGTCAAATATATCAGATTGGATGAAACTACAACCTATCACTTAACTCAGGTTGCAACATTACCATATACAGACCCGATGTTTTGGTCCGAGCGAGGTTCAAGGTGTCAAATATATCAGATTGGATGAAACCAGAACCTATCACTTAACTGAGGTTGCAAGATTACCATATACATACCCGATGTTCTGGTCTGGGCGAGGTTCAAGGTGTCAAATATATCAGATTGGATGAAACTGCAACCTATCACTTAATTCAGGTTGCAACATTACCATATACAAACCCGGTGTTCTGGTCCAGGAGAGGTTCGAGGTGTCAAATATATCAGATTGGATGAAATTGCAACCTCACTTAACTCAGGTGGCAAGATTACCATATACGGACCCGATGTTCTGGTCCGGGAGAGATTCGATGTGTCAAATATATCAGATTGGATGAAACTGCAACCTAGCTATCACTTAACTCAGGTAGCAAGATTACCATATACAGACCTGATGTTCTGGTCCGGGCGAGGTTCGAGGTGTCAATTATATCATATTGGATGAACCTGTAATCTATCACTTAACTCTGGCTGCAAGATTACGATATACATACCTGGTGTTTTGTGTCCGGCGAGGTTTGAGGTGTCAAATATATCAGATTGGATGAAACTACAACTTATCACTTAACTCAGGTTGCAAGATCACCATATACATACCCGATGATCTGGTACGGGCGAGGTTCGAGGTGTCAAATATATCAAATTGGATGAAACTACAACTTATCACTTAACTCAGGTTTCAAGATTACCATATACAGACCCGATGTTCTGGTCCGTGCGAGGTCGAGGTGTAAAATATATCAGATTTGATGAAACTGCAACCTATTAATTAACTCAGGTTGCAAGATTACCATATACAGACCCGATTTTCTATTCCAAGCGAGGTACGAGGTGTTAAATATATCAAATTGGATGAAACTACAACCTATCACTTAACTCAGGTTGCAAGATTACCATTTACAGACCCGTTGTTCTCGTCCGAGAGAGGTTCGAATTGTCAAATATATCAGATTGTATGAAACTGCAACCTATCACTTAACTCAGGCTGCAAGATTACCATATACAGACCCGATGTTCTCTTCCGGGCGAGGTTCGAGGTGTAAAATATATCAGATTGGATGAAACTGCAACCAATACCTTAACTCAGGTTGCAATATTACCATATACAGACCCGATGTTTTGGTCCTGGCGAGGTTCTAGGTGTCAAATATATCAGATCGGATGAAACTGCAACCTGTCACTTAACTCAGGTTGCAACATTACCATATACAGCCCGATGTTCTGGTCTGGTCAAGATTCGAGGTGTCAAATATATCATATTGGATGAAACTCCAACCTATCACTTAACTCAGGTTGCAATATTACCATATACAAACCCAATGTTCTGCTCCGGGCGAGGTTTCATGTGTCAAATATATCAGATTGGATGAAACTGCAACCTCACTTAACTCAGGTTGCAAAATTACCATATACAGACCCGATGTTCTGGTCAGGGTGAGGTTTGAGGTGTCAAATATATAAGATTAGATGAAACTGCAACCTATCACTTAACTCAGGTTGCAAGATTACCATATACATACCCGATGTTCTGGTCCGGGAGAGGTTCGAGGTGTCAAATATATCAGATTGGATAAAACTGCAACCTATCACTTAACTCAGGTTGCAAGATTACTATATACAGACCCGATGTTCTCGTCCGAGCGAGGTTCTAGGTGTCAAATATATCAGATTGGTGAAACTGCAACCTATCACTTAACTCAGGTAGCAAGATTACCATATACAAAACCGATGTTCTGGTACGGGCGAGGTTCGAGGTGTCAAATATATGAAACTGCTACCTATCACTTAACTCAGGTTGCAAGATTACCATATACAGACCCGATGTTCTGGTCCGGGAGAGGTTCGAGGTGTCAAATATATCTGATTGGATGAAACTGAAACCTATCACTTAACTCAGGTTGTAAGATTACCATTTACAGACCCGATGTTCTGGTCCGGGCGAGGTTCGAGGTGTCAAATATATCAGATTGGTTGACTCTGCAACCTATCACTTAACTCTGGTTGCAAGATTACCATATATAGACCCGATGTTCTAGTCCGGACGAGGTTCGAGGTGTCAAATATATCAGATTGGATGAAACAGCAACCTATCACTTAACTCATGTAGCAAGATTACCATATAAAGACCCGATGTTCTCGTCCAGGCCAGGTTCGAGGTGTCAAATATATCAGATTGGATGAAACTGCAACCAATACCTTAACTCAGGTTGCAGTATTACCATATACAGACCCGATGTTCTGGTCCTGGCGAGGTTTTAGGTGTCAAATATATCAGATAGGATGAAACTACAACCTATCACTTAACTCAAGTTGCAAGATTACCATATACAGACCCGATGTTCTAGTCTGGTCAAGATTCGAGGTGTCAAATATATTATATTGGATGAAACTCCAACCTATCACTTAACTCAGGTTGCAATATTACCATATACAAACCCGATGTTCTGCTCCAGGCGAGGTTACAGGTGTCAAATATATCAGATTTGAAGAAACTGCAACCTATCACTTAACTCAGGTTGCAAGATTACGATTTACAGACCCAATGTTGTCGTCCGGGAGAGGTTCGAGGTGTCAAATATATCATATTGGATGAAACTGCAACCTATCACTTAACTCAGGTGGCAAGATTACCATTTAAAAACCCGGTGTTGTCGTCAAGGACGAGGTTCGAGGTGTCAAATATATCAGATTGGATGAAACTGCAACCTATCACTTAACTCAGGTTGCAACATTACCATATACAGACCCGATGTTTTGGTCCGAGTGAGGTTCAAGGTTTCAAATATATCAGATCGGATGAAACTGCAACCTATCACTTAACTTAGGTTGCAAGATTACCATATATAGACCCGATGTTCTCTTCCGGGCGAGGTTCGAGGTGTCAAATATATCAGATTGGATAAATCTGATACCTATCACTTAACTCAGGTTGCTAGATTACCATATACAAACACCCGATGTTTTGGTCCGGGGGAGGTTCGAGGTGTCAAATATATCAGATTGGATGAAACTGCAACCTATCACTTAACTCAGGTTGCAACATTACCATATACAGACCCGATATTTTGGTCCGAGCGAGTTTCAAGGTGTCAAATATATCAGATTAGATGAAACTGCAACCTATCGCTTAACACTGGTTGGAAGATTATCATATACAGACCCGAGGTTCTCGTCCGGGCGAGATTCGATGTGTCAAAAATATCAGATTGGATGAAACTGCAACCTAGCTATCACTTAACTCAGATAGCAAGATTACCATATACAGACCTGATGTTCTGGTCCGGGCGAGGTTCGAGGTGTCAAATATATCATATTGGATGAAACTGCAACCTATCACTTAACTCTTGTTGCAAGATTATCATATACAGACCCGATGTTCTGGTCCAGGCGAGGTTCGAGGTGTCATATATATCAGATTGGATGAAACTGAAATCTATCTCTTAACTCGGGTTTCAAGATTACTATATACATACCCGATGATTTGGTCCGGGCAAGGTTCGAGGTGTCAAATATATCAGATTTGATGAAACTATAACCTATCACTTAACTCGGGTTTCAAGATTACCATATACAGACCCGATGTTCTAGTCCGGGCGAGGTTCGAGGTGTCAAATATATCAGATTGGATGAAACTGCAACCTATTAATTAACTCAGGTTGCAACATTACCATATACAGACCCGATGTTTTGGTCCGGGCGAGGTTCGAGGTGTCAAATATATCAGATTTGATGAAACTATAACCTATCACTTAACTCGGGTTTTAAGATTACCATATATAGACCCGATGTTCTAGTCCGGGCGAGGTTCGAGGTGTCAAATATATAAGATTGGATGAAACTGCAACCTATCACTTAACTCTGGTTGGAAGATTATCATATACAGACCCGAGGTTCTCGTCCGGGCGAGATTCGATGTGTCAAAAATATCAGATTGGATGAAACTGCAACCTAGCTATCACTTAACTCAGGTAGCAAGATTACCATATACAGACCTGATGTTCTGGTCCGGGCGAGGTTCGAGGTGTCAAATATATCATATTGGATGAAACTGCAACCTATCACTTAACTCTTGTTGCAAGATTATCATATACAGACCCGATGTTCTGGTCCAGGCGAGGTTCGAGGTGTCATATATATCAGATTGGATGAAACTGAAATCTATCTCTTAACTCGGGTTTCAAGATTACTATATACATACCCGATGATTTGGTCCGGGCGAGGTTCGAGGTGTCAAATATATCAGATTTGATGAAACTATAACCTATCACTTAACTCGGGTTTCAAGATTACCATATACAGACCCGATGTTCTAGTCCGAGCGAGGTTCGAGGTGTCAAATATATCAGATTGGATGAAACTGCAACCTATTAATTAACTCATGTTGCAAGATTACCATATACAGACCCGATGTTCTGGTCCAGGCGAGGTTCGAGGTGTCAAATATATAAGATTGGATGAAACTACAGCCTATTAATTAACTCAGGTTGCAACATTACCATATACAGACCCGATGTTTTGGTCTGGGCGAGGTTCGAGGTGTCAAATATATAAGATTGGATGAAACTGCTACCTATCACTTAACTCAGGTTGCAACATTAACATATACAGACCCGATGTTTTGGTCCGAGCGAGGTTCAAGGTGTCAAATATATCAGAATTGAAGAAACTGCAACCTATCACTTAACTCTGGTTGGAAGATTACCATATACAGACACCCGATGTTCTGGTCCGGGCGAGGTTCGAGGTGTCAAATATATCAGATTGGATGAAACTGCAACCTATAACTTAACTCAGGTTGCAAAATTACCATATACAGACCCGATGTTTTGGTCCGAGCGAGGTTGAAGGTGTCAAATATATCAGATTGAATGAAACTGCAACCTATCACTTAACTCTGGTTGGAAGATTACCATATAAAGACCCGAGGTTCTCATCCGGGCGAGATTAGATGTGTCAAATATATCAGATTGGATTAAACTGCAACTTAGCTATCACTTAACTCAGGTAGCAAGATTACCATATACAGACCTGATGTTCTGGTCCGGGCGAGGTTCGAGGTGTTAAATATATCATATTGGATGAAACTGCAACCTATCACTTAACTCTTGTTGCAAGATTACCGGATACAGACCCGATGTTCTGGTCCAGGCGAGCTTCGAGGTGTCAAATATATCAGATTGGATGAAACTGCAACTTATCACTTAACTCAGGTTGCAAGATTTCCATATACATACCCGATGATCTGGTCCGGGCGAGGTTCGAGGTGTCAAATACATCAGATTGGATGAAACTGAAACTTATCACTTAACTCAGGTTGCTAGATTACCATATACAGACTCGATGTTCTAGTCCGGGCGAGGTTCGAGGTGTTAAGTATATCAGATTGGATGAAACTGCAACCTATTAATTAACTCAGGTTGCAAGATTACCATATACAGACCCGATGTTCTGGTCCAGGCGAAGTTGGAGGTGTTAAATATATCAGATTGGATGAAACTACAACCTATCACTTAACTCAAGTTGCAAGATTACCATTTACAGACCCGATGTTCTCGTACGGGCGAGGTTCGAGGTGTCAAATATATCAGATTGTATGAAACTGCAACCTATCACTTAACTCAGGTTGCAAGTTACCATTATAGGCCCGATGTTCTCGTCAAGGACAAGGTTCGAGGTGTCAAATATATCATATTGGATGAAACTGCAACCTATCACTTAACTCAGGTTGCAAGATTACCATTTACAGACCCGATGTTCTCGTCAAGGATGAGGTTCGAGGTGTCAAATATATCAGATTGGATGAAACTGCAACCTATCACTTAACTCAGGTTGCAAGATTACCATTTACATATCCGATGTTCACATCCAGGCGAGGTTCGAGGTGTCAAATATATCAGATTGGATGAAACTGCAACCTATCACGTAACTCAGGTTGCAAGATTACCATTTACAGACCCGGTGTTGTCGTCAACGACGAGGTTCGAAGTGTCAAATATATCATATTGGATGAAACTGAAACCTATCACTTAACTCAGGTTGCAAGATTACCATATACAGACCAGGTGTTCTAATCTGGGCGAGGTTCGAGGTGTCAAATATATCAGATCGGATGAAACTGCCTCTTATCACTTAACTCAGGTTGCAAGATTACCATATACAGACCCGATGATCTGGTCCAGACGAAGTTCAAGGTGTCAAATTTATCAGATTGGAAGAAACTGCAACCTATCACTTAACTCAGGTTGCAAGATTACCATTTACAGACCCGATGTTCTCTTCTGGGCGATGTTTGAGGTGTCAAATATATCAGATTGGATGAAACTACAACCTTTCACTTAACTGAGGTTGCAAGATTACCATATACAGACCCGATGTTCTGGTCCGGTCGAGGTTCGAGGTGTCAAATATATCAGATCGGATGAAACTGCAAACTATCACTTAACTCAGGTAGCAAGATTGCCATATACAGACCCGGTGTTCTAGTCCGGGCGAGGTTCTAGGTGTCAAATATATCAGATTGGATGAAACTGCAACCTATCACTTAACTCAGGTTACTAGATTACCATATACAGACACCCGATGTTCTGGTTCGGGCGAGGTTCGAGGTGTCAAATATATCAGATTGGATGAAACTTCAACCTATCAATTAACTCAGGTTGCAACACTACCATATACAGACCCGATGTTTTGGTCCGAGCGAGGTTCAAGGTGTCAAATATATCAGATTGGATGAAACTTCAACCTATCACTTAACTCAGGTTGCAAGATTACCATATACAGACCCGATGTTTTGGTCCGGGCGAGGTTCGAGGTGTCAAATATATCAGATCGGATGAAACTGCAACCTATCACTTAACTCAGGTAGGAAGATTACCATATACAGACCCGATGTTCTGGTCCGGGCGAGGTTCTAGGTGTCAAATATATCAGATAGGATGAAACTGCAACCTATCACTTAACTCAGGTTGCTAGATTACCATATACAGACACCCGATAACTGGTCCGGGCGATATTCGAGGTGTCAAATATATCATATTGGATGAAACTTCAACCTATCACTTAACTCAGGTTGCAACATTACCATATATAGACTTGATATTTTGGTCCGAGCGAGTTTCAAGGTGTTAAATATATCAGATTGGATGAAACTGCAACCTATCACTTAACTCAGGTTTCAAGATTACCATATACAGACCCGATGTTCTAGTCCGGGCGAGGTTCGAGGTGTCAAATATATCAGATTGGATGAAACTGCAACCTATCACTTAACTCAGGTTGCAAGATTACCATATACAGACCCGGTGTTCTAGTATGGGCGAGGTTCAAGGTGTAAAATATATTAGATCGGATGTAAATGCATCTTATCACTTAACTCAGGTTGCAAGATTACCATATACAGACCCGATGTTCTGGTCCATGCGAGGTTCAAAAGGTCAAATGTATCAGATTGGAAGAAACTGCAACCTATCACTTAACTCAGGTTGCAAGATTACCAT